>NC_091287.1:330210079-330510761 GCF_032444005.1 Ranitomeya imitator | reverse complement strand
GCAGAGGGCGCCTCATCGCAATTGCAGGTAAATATAGGTCATTGACCTACTTTACCTTCATTCCCCGGGGTTTTGCAGCCACAAGCAACGTTGCATTAGCAAAGCTCGTGGCTGCAAAATATTTTAACCCCTTCAGATGGATTTACATCGTAGGACATTACAGATCTTCGGAAGGTAAGGATATTGTTGGTTTATTATTTTGACTTTGTTACAGATCGAGGGTCTTCAGTGAGTGGATTGAGCGTAGAATAAATTATTACAACAACCTTTGTGATTTTTTCATTAAAATAATTTTTAATGTGTTTTTTTTAACCCTTTACTACTATTGGATTAATAATGGATAGGTGTCATAATTGACGCCTCTCCATTATTAATCTGGCTTAATGTCACCTTACAATAGCAAGGTGGCATTAACCCTTCATTACCCCATATCCCACCGCTACACGGGAATGGGAAGAGTGGCCAAGTGCCAGAATAGGCGCATCTTCCAGATGTGCCTTTTCTGGGGTGGCTGGGGGCAGGTGTTTTTAGCTGGGAGGGGGGCCAATAACCATGGACCCTCTCCAGGCCATTAATATCTGCCCTCAGTCACTGGCTTTACTACTCTGGCGGAGAAAATTGCGCGGGAGCCCACGCCAATTTTTCCCGCCATTTAACCCTTTAATTTAGTAGATAGAACGGCCAAATTTTGCATATACACACTACTAACATTAGTAGTGTGGAATATGCAAAAAAAAGGGGATATGACATGGTTTACTGTATGTAAACCATGTCGGGTTTAGGAAGGAGATAGCAAAAGCCGGTAATTGAATTACCGGCTTTAAAGCTATCTAGCGCTGTATGAAGTAATAATATATATACATATATGTGTCTCACTGACAGATATACATATACATACACCTATTCTATGTGTACACGTTTATTCTACTGTAAGCTGTCAGTGTGATTTTACTGTACACCGCACTGAATTGCCGGCTTTTCTCTCTAACAGCGCTGCGTATTTCTCGCAAGTCACACTGCTGGTCCGTGTGTAATCCGTATTTTTGGGGCTTCCATAGACTTTCATTGGCGTTTTTTTTGCGCAATACGGTGACAAACGCAGCATGCTGCGATTTTCTACGGCCGTAGAAAGCCGTATAATGCAGATCAGTAAAATACGGCAGATAGGAGCAGGGGCATAGAAAATAATTGTGCCGTTTGTTTTGCGAGTTTTACGGACGAATTTTCTGCGCTCTTACGTCCGTAAAACTCGCAAGTGTGACAGCGTCCTAAAAGTACAACTTGTTCCGCAAAAAAACAAGCCCTCACATGGCCATATTGATGGAAAAATAAAAAAAATAAAAGTTATAGCTTTGGGAAGAACGGGAGAAAAATCAAAAGCAAAAATGAAAAAAAAAAGCTATGTCATGAAGGGGCCTGTCAGCACAGAATGACTGATAATACAAAGTCCAGCCATCCGGTGCTTCATGGTGGGGCCAATCCCTTAACCCCTTCATGACCCAGCCTATTTTGACCTTAATGACCTGGCCGTTTTTTGCAATTCTGACCAGTGTCCCTTTATGAGGTAATAACTCAAACGCTTCAAAGGATCCTAGCGGTTCTGAGATTGTTTTTTCGTGACATATTGGGCTTCATGTTAGTGGTAAATTTAGGTCAATAAATTCTGCATTTATTTGTGATAAAAATGGAAATTTGGCAAAAATTTTGAAAATTTCGCAATTTTCACATTTTGAATTTTTATTCTGTTAAACCAGAGAGCTATGTGACACAAAATTGTTAATAAATGACATTTCCCACATGTATACTTTACATCAGCACAATTTTGGAAACAAAATTTTTTTTTTGCTAGGAAGTTATAAGGGTTAAAATTTGACCAGCGATTTCTCATTTTTACAACGAAATTTACAAAACCATTTTTTTAGGGACCACCTCACATTTGAAGTCAGTTTGAGGGGTCTATATGGCTGAAAATACCCAAAAGTGACACCATTCTAAGAACTGCACCCCTCAAGGTGCACAAAACCACCTTCAGGTGCTTCACAGCAGCAGAAGCAACATGGAAGGAAAAAAATGAACATTTAACTTTTTAGTCACAAAAATGATCTTTTAGCAACAATTTTTTTATTTTTCCAATGGTAAAAGGAGAAACTGAACCACGAAAGTTGTTGTCCAATTTGTCCTGAGTACGCCGATACCTCATATGTGGGGGTAAACCACTGTTTGGGCGCACGGCAGGGCTTGGAAGGGAAGGAGCGCCATTTGACTTTTTGAATGAAAAATTGGCTCCACTCTTTAGCGGAAACCATGTCACGTTTGGAGAGCCCCCGTGTGCCTAAAAATTGGAGCTCCCCCACAAGTGACCCCATTTTGGAAACTAGACGCCCCAAGGAACTTATCTAGATGTATAGTGAGCACGTTGAACCCCCAGGTGCTTCACAAATTGATCCGTAAAAATGAAAAAGTACTTTTCCCACAAAATAATTTTTTTAGCCTCAATTTTTTCATTTTCACATGGGCAACAGGATAAAATGGATCCTAAAATTTGTTGGGCAATTTCTCCTGAGTACACCGATACCTCACATGTGGGGGTAAACCACTGTTTGGGCACATGGTAAGGCTCGGAAGGGAAGGAGCGCGATTTGACTTTTTGAATGGAAAATTAGCTCCAATTGTTAGCGGACACCATGTCGCGTTTGGAGAGCCCCTGTGTGCCTAAACATTGGAGCTCCCCCACAAGTGACCCCATTTTGGAAACTAGACCCCAAGGAACTTATCTAGATGCATATTGAGCACTTTAAACCCCCAGGTGCTTCACAGAAGTTTATAACGCAGAGTCCTGAAAATAAAAAATAATTTTTCTTTCTTCAAAAATGATTTTTTAGCCTGGAATTTCCTATTTAGCCAAGGGTAATAGGAGAAATTTGACCCCAAAAGTTGTTGTCCAGTTTCTCCTGAGTACGCCGATACCCCATATGTGGGGGTAAACCACTGTTTGGGCACATGCCGGGGCTCAGAAGTGAAGTAGTGACGTTTTGAAATGCAGACTTTGATGGAAAGCTCTGCGGGCATCACGTTGCGTTTGCAGAGACCCTGATGTGGTTAAACAATAGAAACCCCCCACAAGTGATCCCATTTTGGAAACTAGACCCCGAAAGGAACTTACCTAGATATGTGTTGATCACTTTGAACCCCCAAGTGCTTCACAGAAGTTTATAACGCAAAGACGTGAAAATAATACGTTTTCTTTCCTCAAAAATGATGTTTAGCAAGCAATTTTTTATTTTCTCAAGGGTAACAGGAGAAATTGGACCCCAGTAATTGTTGCGCAGTTTGTCCTGAGTATGCTGGTACCCCATATGTGGGGGTAAACCACTGTTTGGGCACACGTCGGGGCTCGGAAGTGAGGGAGCACCATTTGACTTTTTGAATACAAGATTGTCTGGAATCAATGGTGGCGCCATGTTGCGTTTGGAGACCCCTGATGTGCCTAAATAGTGGAAACCCCTTAATTCTACCTCCAACACTAACCCCAACACACCCCTAACCCGAATCCCAACTGTAGCCACAACCCTAATTCCAACCCTAACCCTAAGGCTATGTGCCCACGTTGCGGATTCGTGTGAGATTTTTCAGCACCATTTTTGAAAAATCCGTGGGTAAAAGGCACTGCGTTTTACCTGCGGATTTACCGCGGATTTCCAGTGTTTTTTGTGTGGATTTCACCTGCGGATTCCTATTGAGGAACAGGTGTAAAATGCTGTGGAATCCGCACAATGAATTGACATGCTGCGGAAAATACAACGCAGCGTTTCCGCGCGGTATTTTCCGCACCATGGGCACAGCGGATTTGGTTTTCCATAGGTTTACGTGGTACTGTAAACCTGATGGAACACTGCTGCGAATCCGTAGCGGCCAATCCGCTGCGAATCTGCATCCAAATCCGCACCGTGTGCACATAGCCTAATTCTAAAGGTATGTGCACACCCATGATTTTACAGTTCAATGTAAACCTATGGGAAACAAAAATCGCTGTACACATGAAAACTGCACGGAAACGCAGCGGTTTACATTCTGCAGCATGTCACTTCTTTCTGCGGATTCCGCAGCGGTTTTACAACTGCTCCAATAGAAAATCGCAGATGTAAAACCGCAGTGAAATGCGCAGAAAAACCGTGGTAAATCCGCAGCGGTTTAGCACTGCGGATTTATCAAATCCGCTGTGGAAAAATCCGCAGAGGACCAGAATACGTGTGCACATACCGAAACCCTAACCCCAGTTCTAACCCCAACCTTAGTGGGCAAAAAAAAAAAAAATTCTTTATTTTATTATTGTCCCTACCTATGGGGGTGACAAAAGGGGGGGGGGGGGGTCATTTACTATCTTTTTTATTTTGATCACTGATTGATTAAAACCCATCAGTGATCAAAATGCACATTGGAACGAATCTGCCTGCAGATTCGGCGGGCACACTGCGCATGCGCCCGCCATTTTGGAAGATGGCGGCGCCCATGGAGAAGACGGAGGGACCCCGGGAGGCTCGGTAAGTATGATGGGGGGTGGGCGGGAGTTAACCCTTTCACCCGATCTGCAGGGACGCGATCATTCTGTGACAGCATATGCGTCACAGGTCGGATTGGCACCGACTTTCATGACGCATACGCTGTGTCACAGGTCGGGAAGGGGTTAAATGCACCTTTCACCCGCTTGTTTTCCCTCTCTCCACTCCCCTTTGACAGCTCTTGTTTCATAGAGCCAGGGAACATTGTGAATAGATGTAAACCAAGCAGGTGGGAATGTGTCTAAAGGTACCGTCACACTCAGCGACGCTGCAGCGATATAGACAACGAGCCGACCTAAACTAGATCGCTGTAGAGACGTCAAACACAGCAACTCCAGAACGATGCAGGAGCGATCCAGTGACGTTAAGGCAACTCACTTCTCGTTCTCGCTGGTTGTTAGCTCCATGTCAAACAGCTGGAGTGTACCGATCCGACACATCTAGGGGCCCTATGCTCGTTGCTGGCGTCGTTGCTTTTGATGTCAAACATGACGATACACGCCCACCTGGCGACGAAATAAAGATCTGGACTTCTAGCTCCGACCAGCGATGGCACAGCGGGATCCAGATCGCTGCTGCGTGTCAAACACAACGAGATCACTATCCAGGACGCTGCAACGTCACGGATTGTTGTCGATCTCTTTGCAAAGTTGCTGAGTGTGACGGTACCTTTAGTGATTGGCCGCACAATGGTGCAAGCGCACTTGTACTTTGTTTTAGGTATGTGCTGACAGTCCCATTAAAGTATATTTTCACTGAAATGCTGTAGCATTTCAGAATAAAATTAACCGGTCTTCAGTTGTGAAGCAATGCTACCATTCTTGTTTAACAATCTTTGGATGTTTTTTAACCACTTACCGTATATACTCGAGTATAAGCCGACCCGAGTATAAGCCGACCCCCCTAATTTTGCCACAAAAAACTGGGAAAACTTATTGACTCGAGTATAAGCCTAGGGTGGAAATGCAGCAACTACCGGTGAATTTCAAAAATAAAAATAGATACCAATAAAAGTAAAATTAATTGAGACATCAGTAGCTGCGTTCATATATCTCCATATCTGCCCCATACTGTGCTCTGCTGTGTTCATATATCCCCATATCTGCCCCATACTGTGCTCTGCTGCGTTCATATATCCCCATATCTGCCCCATACTGTGCTCTGCTGCGTTCATATATCCCCATATCTGCCCCATACTGTGCTCTGCTGCGTTCATATATCCCCATATCTGCCCCATACTGTGCTCTGCTGCGTTCATATATCCCCATATCTGCCCCATACTGTGCTCTGCTGCATTCATATATCCCCCTATCTGCCCCATACTGTGCTCTGCTGCGTTCATATATCCCCATATCTGCCCCATACTGTGCTCTGCTGCATTCATATTGCCCCATAGATGCTCGGTATAAGTCTGTGCCATGGCCGCTGCTGCTGCAATAAAAAAAAAAAAAGCCATACTCACCTCGCTGATTGCAGCTCCCAGCGTCCAGTCCCGGCGTCTCTCTGCACTGACTGATCAGGCAGAGGGCGCCGCGCACACTAGTGCGTCATCGCGCCCTCTGACCTAAACAGTCAGAGCGCAGATAGACGCCGGGAAGATGGATCGGCGCCCGGCGGCTGGAACGTGGACAGGTGAATATAACATACTCACCTAGTCCTGGCAATCCTCGAGCTGTCCCCGCCTGTCACAGCTGTCTTCGGTGCCGCAGATTCTTTCTCTATCAGCGGTCACCGGCACCGCTGATTAGAGAAATGAATAGGCGGCTTCGCCCCTATGGGAGGTGGAGCCGCCTATTCATTTTTCTAATGAGCGGTCCCACGTGACCGCTGAAGAGAGGAAGAAGCTGCAGCGCCGAAGCCCGTGGGACGGCAGGGACAGCGCGAGGATCGCTGGGACTAGGTAAGTATACCTCAGCGCCCTCTCCCCCTCACCCGCCGACCCCACCGCTACCGTGACTCGAGTATAAGCCGAGGGGGCACTTTCAGCCCAAAAATTTGGGCTGAAAATCTCGGCTTATACTCGAGTATATACGGTAAATAAAAAAAGAACCTAGACATGTTTGGTGTCTATGAACTCGTAATGACCTGGAGAATCATAATGGCAGGTCAGCTTTAGCATTTGGTGAACATGGTAAAAAAAAAAAAAAAAAAAAAAAAAAACAGTTGTGGGTCATTACAAGTGCATAGACACCAAACATGTATAGTTTTTTTTATTTAGGCGGTGAAAAAAAAAAAAAAAAAATTGCATCATTTTCCGAGACCTGTAGTGTCTCTATTTTTCATGATCTTGGGTTGGGTGAGGGCTTATTTTTTTGTTCGGCATGCTGACGTTTTTAAGGATACCATTTTGGTGCAGATACGATCTTTTGATCGCCAGTTATTGCATTTTAATGCAATGTTGCGGCGACCAAAAAAAAAAAAAAAAAGTAATTCTGGTTTTTTTTACTTTCTTGCAACGCCGTTTAGTGATCGGATAATTTTTATTTTGATAGATCGGGTAACTCTCTCTCTCTACAGCACACAAGCGACAAGATGGCGATAGGCGTCCACACCCCTAAGACCTATGTCATCACTCTGCCCACTCTCCTTCATTGGCTGAAAAAAATGGCGCCAAGCGCGTCATACGAAACGCGACTTTGGCACGAAAGTCGCGTACCGCATGGCCGACCCCACACAGGGGTCGGGTTTCATGAAACCCGACTTTGCCAAAAGTTGGCGACTTTTGAAAATGAACGATCCATTTCGCTCAACCCTAGTGATGATTAGATCGCCTGTATGTAGCAAAATTGCTGACTTGCTATGAGCGTCGACCACCAAGCCGCGCTCATAGCAACCAAGAAGTGACAAATAGAAGTCTTCAGAAAACCTCTGGTTGTTATGCCAACCCATCGGTGACCCACAATCACGTGACAGGGGTCACCGATGGGTGGATTTGCAGCGCAATTGGAGACACCTGTCAATCAGCTGTAGAATTGCTGGGATGAGCTTGCTGGGGGCAGAGTTGGACTATTGTCTCTGACAATGGTCCCTGGCTGGATCTTCAGAGTATATTTTTCCAAACAAATGACAGTGTGAAGGGGGCTGGTAATGGTGTTAAAGGCAGACACCCACAGCCTGCTGCATGTTTACCAGAAATAACAGGCATACTTTGACAAAGTTATACTTACATCCATTGAATGTTGTTTTTAGATTTCTTTTTAATTAGATGAATGCCTTCCAATACATTAGTGATATCATAAATTCTCCTTTTTTGCACCTTGAGGACTTCAGCAGCTCTATTCAAGTCCACCACACCATCAGAGGATTGACTAAGCAGCTGAATGAACTTCTTAGTCAAAAGGCCAAGTGAGGTGTCATATCTTGTTTTTTCCAGAGGTGATTTTGGAGCTAAAGTAGGAAAAAAAAAAAAAATAGTTATGCATCGTTTTTGCCAGCCTACATAACCAACCCAACAGACCAAGAGGTAGACCGTGCTACACAGACTAACAGTTATGACATGGATACAAATCCAAGCAATCGACCCTTAAATGAGAACCAGTCAACTCCAGGATCTATTTATCTGCAGGTAAAGCCTTAATAAACCGTGTTTAGGTCATGTCTTGCAGACTTAAGGTCACATTAAGCGACGCTGCAGCGATATAGACAACGAGCCGATCGCTGCAGCGTCGCTGTTTAGGTCGCTAGGAGACGTCAAACACCGGCAACAGCTGAACGATGCAGGAGTGATCTAGTGACGTACTTATCGTTCTTGCTGGTTGTTACATTGCTGGCATCGTTGCTTTTGCTGTCAAACATGACGAATGACGCCGACCTGACGACCAAATAAAGTTCCGGACTTCTAACTACAACCAGTGATGTCACAGCGGGATCCTGATCGCTGCTGCGTGTCAAACACAAGATCGCTATCCAGGATGCTGCAACGTCACGGATCGTTGTCATTATCATTGGAAAGTTGCTCAGTGTGAAGGTACCTTTACTGAATGAGTGGCTATAAGGAGAAAATGACTTATCCCTACAACCACTCAGTCATCAGGACGGTACAAGCAGCGGTTCGGGTAAGTTCACACTGGGCGTTTTTGCTGTGTTTTTTCTGCAGCAAAACCTGATTTCTTGGCAGGAAAGAAGCTGCGGCAAAAACGCATGTTTTGGTGCGTTTTTTGGGGCCAACTTGTGTCTTGTGCTTGCTAATAAAGTGGAGTGCCCCCAGAGAAGAAGAAAAAACAAACAGATTACTTCCTGTACAAACATACCTCTAGATCCTTTGAAAAGCTGGTAATTCATGTGCCGCTACATTAAAAGTCACACTGACAGGTTAGAATAGAATAGATAAATACACAGATATATAGATGTCAGTGACACACACTAATATATATCAGATAGATCGAAGAAAAGTCGGAAATTCATGTGCAGCGATCACTGCAGGAGCGGACAGGATGGAAGAGATGGATTGCACAGTAAATACGAATAGGTAGATATACAGATGTCAGACATACAATTAGTACAGTGGGTGCAGCTTACTGTACACATAATTAAAAGATTATTTTTCGGGGGAAAAAAAAAAAAATGGAATGAGCTCCCGCACAATTTTCTTAACCAGCATAGGCAAAGCCGACGGCTGGGAGCCAATGTTTATAGCCTGGGAAGGGGGTAATGCCCATGGAGCTTCCCGGGCCATTAATATCAGCTCACAGCTGTATAATTAGCCTTTACTGGCTATTAAAAGGGGGATGCACCAAAAACTGACTTAAGGTCCCCCCATAAATAACCAGCAAAGGCTATGCAGACAGCTGTGGGCTGATATTAATAGCCAGGGAAGCGGCCATGGATACTGCTCCCCCCAGGCTAAAAACATCAGCCCTCAGCCGCACCAGAAAAGGTGCATCTCTAAGATGCGCCAATTCTGGCACTTAGCCTCGCTCTTGACCTGCATGGTGCAAAGGCGAGTTCACCGCAGTGAAATTCTCCCGGTGAAAATGCCTCTGCACCGTGCGACTTACTCACAGTGCTAGCGGGGATCTCACCAAGGTCACCGCAGTTCAGCTTCGCTGGAAACGGAGCCTCAGTGACGTCACTGAGGCTGCACTCGCAGCAGCTCATTCACCAGTGGTTCTCAGCCTGGACAGTCGCATCTTGGTATCGTCCAGGTTGAAAAACTAATTATCCCCCAGACATGGATTATGGCATGGCATGGGACAGAACAACAGAGGTGAGGAATAGTTTTTTATTTTTGGCTTATTACAGGAGAACAAGGGCTTCGGTGGAATTAGGCGAAGTTGTAAGTATGGTTTAATCAATTGAGATTATTAAAGGGAGTATGTCATTCACTCAATTAAAGGACTTTATTCTTGGTGTCTGTTTACTTACAATGTGACTATGGGGTTAGTAATAAGGGCGTCTTATTGATACCTCTCCATTACCAACCTCGGGGCTTGATGTCACCAGACAATACAGAGGTTACATCAACTCCACAAATATGAACCCCACTTGCCACTGCTACAGGGCAAGTGGGAAGAAACAGGCAAAGCGCCAGAATTGGCGCATCTAATAGATGTGCCTTTTCTGGGCAGCTGCGAGCTTATATTTTTAGGCTGTGGGGGAAAAATATCCATGGCCCCTTACACCAGACTCAGAATACCAGGCCCCAGCTGTCTGATTTAGCAAGGCTGGTTTTGTCAAAAAAAATGGGGGGGACCCCTGCCTTTTGTTTAATTTATTTTAATAATTAAAAAATATGGCATGGGGACCCCTCTATTCCTGAGAACTAGCCTTGCTGAAGCTGACGGTTGCTGTCCCCAGCTGTGAGATTTACCTGACTGGTTATCAAAAACAACACACAGACATGTTTTTTTTAATTATTGATAGCACAGGAGCAGCTAATGAATACTCCCATCATCCGCTCCTGCTCTCACCGTTATTAGCGGCAGCAGGTGTCAGATGATAGGGTCAGTAGTTCCACCAGCTGACAGTGACGGAGGTAAACTTTAGGGCAAGTTCCTACAGGGCGTTTTTGCGGCTTTTTTTTTCTGCAGCAAAACCTGATCTTGGCAGGAAAGAAGCTGCGTCAAAAACGCAGGTGTAGGTGCGTTTTTTGTTGCGTATTTGGTGCTGTTTTTTTTCCCCTCTTTGTACATGCTAATGTCCTTGGATTTTCAGCAGCAAAAACACGCAGCAAATGATACTTGCGGTTTTGCTGCTTTTTTTCAACACCCATTCAAGTCAATGGGTGAAAAAACGCAGCAAAAACGCTGAAAGAAGTTACATGCTCCATGTCCAAAAAACGCAGCAAAGCACAAAATACTGATCAAACAAAAAACCAATGTGTGTGCATGAGATTTCTGAAATCTCATATGCTTTGCTGGTATTGTAAAAAGCAGCTGAAAATTTGCATAAAAAACGCAAAAAAAAAAACGTCCTGTGTGAACTTACCCTTATACCTCTGATCACAGCTGAGGGCTCACGCTGTCTTTTGAACCACGGCTCTCTGACCGGCGGAGATCGTTTTACCGCCAATCAGAAGCGGTGTTTGCCGCGCTGTCATGCAAATGACTGTCAGACATTTGTCGGGCCTCCCATTCAAATGAATGGGGTTCAGGTCCGCTCTGCTGGATGACAGGCTGTATGGGCGAATCATGCAGCCTGCCATCTAAATGTAGTGGAGCTGACTGATGTCACATCCTGCCATCTTTGACTTTTTGCAGCACATACGCTGCAAGACAAGTCAATCTGCATATTTGCAGCGTTTGTTCACCATCCATTCAAGTCAATGGGTGAAAAACGCTACAAAAACACTGAAAGAAGTGACATGCTTATGTAAAAAAAAAAAAAAACAATATGTGTGCATGAGATTACCGAAATCTCAGGCTTTGCTGGTACTGTAAAAAGAAGCTGCAAATTAGTATAAAAAAACTGCAGCAAAAACGCCCAGTGTGAACTTACCTTTAGTGTCACAGTTCACTACACAATGAGACGCTGTAATCACTCCCTTGCTCATTGACAGCTTGCTCTCTAGCATATGTTGTCAATCCATGTACATGAGAGCAGTTACAAGGTGACTTGCAGCACCCTGCAATGCCTCACTGACTTGAAGCAAGCGGCTGAAGGGAGAATAACCATTTTCTCCATGTAGCCATTGCTCCAGTAAGGCAACCAGGCATGGTTTAATCACTCCTCTCCAGCAGTACCTCTACATCAGGGGTGGGAAACCCAAGGCCCATGTGCCATTTATAGCCCGCCATGATTTTTTTTTTGTCCGACCCCCAGGCAGATTCCCGGAGACCGCGGTGCTTGGGACAGCAGCTGCATTTCGATGGCTTTCAGCCCTTTATTTCTTCTTCCTCTGCGAGCATGTACACGCAAGCGTTCACTACTGAATGCTATGGTGCATGTAATGAAAGATTGTGTCCTCATGCTGGCCAGTGGCAGGATGTACTTTATGGGTGGAGTTAGCGCACGATGCACTCCCATTCCATAGTAGAAGACAGGAGCGACATCTCCTGTGATGTTGCCACCGCAGCCCCATGTCTCCAGTGAGATGTGCATCTACAGCAGTCTGTCCTATGTGAATTACATGTGCTTTTCACAAAATTAGAATATCAAAACGTTAATTTCAGTTCTTTAACCCTAGAACGCATACCTGGGGCCTCGCAGGCCTGCGAGGTTACTTGTTTTCTATTATCTGTAAAATTATTTAGTTAGAATTTTGAAAATCTAGGTAATCCTCAGGTATATAGTTGTTAGTAATTTCCAGTTATTCATATATTTTTAGGTTACAGACATTTCGGTATAACAACCTTTTTTTTGGGACTACCCCATATTCACGCACCTGGAGCCTTTTAGGCCTGTACTAGGTTTACAAGTGATACTCAGTCTTTTTGTCTGTATTGTTGCTGGGGAAGAACTTTTATGACTCTGCTATTGCTGGGAAGAGTGTGGATTCTGCATGACAACATTTTATGCCAGTTAAGTATGGCATAAAAATTTTCTGGATGTGCAATTCAGCAAGCTATTATGGGATGAATGGTCTGATTTACTGTGGCAAAGAGGCTGATGCTCCAGTCCAGAAAGACCTATGTTCCAACATAGTAAAAACACTTGCTCTACCAATTTTCAATTCAGGAAAAAATATTACAATGGATAATTACTTTACCAATTTTGAAATGGCCAACTTTTTTGCTTCAAAAGCAACTTACACTTGTTGGTCCTATGAGGCCAAACCGCCGCGAAATTCCTCCAATCATGAAGCACAATGCACAGCGAACAATCTACGAGAGTGTATTCGGTTTCTGCAATCAAGCAACAATGGTGTCTTATAAAGCCAAGAAAGAAAAATCCGTGATATTACCGAGTACAATGCATCATGATGGAAGTATTGACACCAATGACAGGAAAAAAAAACCCTGAAATCATACTGCATTATAATAAGACAAAAGGAGGTGTCGACAAGACGGACAAAATGATTGGAGAGTATTCGTGCAAAAGGCAGACTAAACGTTGGCCTGTTGCCCTTTTTTCCAATATCCTTGATGTGTCAGCCCTCAATAGCTACATTGTTTATTGTCAAACTAATCCAGAATTCCATGCCAACAGGAAAGACAAGAGACGTCTATTTTTGACAGAACTTTGTTATGAACTTTTGATGCATACTATGATGGAGAGAAGCAGCATGATATGCTTATCAAGGCAAATTACGGAGGCAGTGATCTGATGTGGAACATCCAGAGCAAAGAGAAAAAAAAAAAGAAAGCGCTGCTATATTTGTCCAGCAAAGAAGGAAAGAAAATCGGAGCGTCTGTTCTACTTGCGGACAAAATGTATGAAAGGAACATTCAGCCGAAAAAAAATATGCGAGAATTATTGGGGGAATATGTAAAGTTACAAATAAATATTCCTGCACCAAGTTTGCTACAACCAAAAAAATGTTTTCATAACAAAATTGCATATAGCATGCCTATATTTGGCGTGCCCGTTTACCATAATGGATCTGACCTCTTGGTAACTCCAGCTAAGGCTGCCGGAATGACGGGATTCCGCCAGCCGTAGCTGGGGTCACCAGGAGGTCAAATCCATTACGGATCCCCTCCTGGCAGACCCCAGCACTAGTTGGAATGCATCCTTACCTTGCAATTGTAAAATAAATTTTGAAAAGTATTTTTATTTGAGTTATTACGGGGTATTTGCACACAGGCCTAAAAGGCCCCAGGTGCGTGAATATGGGGTAGTCCCCAAAAAAGGTTGTTACACCGAAATGCCTATAACATAAAAATATATGAACTGGAAATTACTAACAACTATATACCTGAGGAATACCTAGAGTTTCAAAATTCTAACTAAAGTAATTTTACAGAAAATAGAAAACAAGTAACCTGGCAGGCCTGCGAGGCCCCTGGTATGCGTCCACCAGCCTTAGCTGGGGTCACCAGGAGGTCAGATCCATTACGGAATCCCATCCTGGCGGACCCCTGCGCTAGTGGGAATGCATCCTTACTTTGCAATAAATTTTGAAAAGTATTTTTATTTGAGTTATTCCATGATAATTGTAAACAGGCCTAAAAGGCCCCAGGTGCGTGAATGTGTAGATTTCTATGGGTATGCTTTTTAGGGTTAATACCGAAAAGTGATCAGAGTGATCTATTTCAAGTGTTTATTTCTGTTAATGAGGATTATGGCTTACAGCCAATGAAAACCCAAGTCATTATCTCAGTAAATTCGAATACTTTATAACACCAGCTTGAAAAATTGTTTTAAAGTCTGAAATGTTGGCCTATTGAAATGTATGTTCAGTAAATGCACTCAATACTTGGTTGGGGCTCCTTTTGCATCAGTTACTGCATTAATGCGGTATGGCATGGAGGCGATCAGCCTGTGGCACTGCTGAGGTGTTATGGAAGCCCAGATAGCTTTGATAGCAGCCTTCAGTTCGTCTGCATTGTTGGGTCTGGTGTCTCATCTTCCTCTGGACAATACCCTATAGATTCTCTATGTGGTTAACGTCAGGTGAGTTTGCTGGTCAATCAAGCACAGTGATTCTGCTGTTTTTAAATCAGGTATTGGTACTTTTAGCAGTGTGGACAGGTGCCAAGTCCTGATGGAGAATTAAATTTCCATCTCCAAAAAGCTTGTCAGCAGAGGGAAGCCGGAAGTGCTCTAAAATTTCCTGGTAGATGGCTGTGCTGACTTTGGTCTTGATAAAACACAGTGGACCTACACCAGCAGATGACATGGGTCCCCAAACCATCACTGATTGTGGAAACTTCACACTAGACCTCAAGCAGCTTGGATTGTCTGTCTCCACTCTTCCTCCAGAATATGGGACCTCGATTTCCAAATGAAATGCAAAATTTACTTTCATCTGAAAACACCTTGGACCACTGAGCAACAGTCCAGTTCTTTTTCTCCTTGGCTCAGGTAAGATGCTTCTGGAGTTGTCCATTGGTCACGAGTGGCTTGACACAAGGAATGTGACACTTGTAGCCAATGTCCTAATTATGTCTGTGTGTGGTGGCTCTTGATCAATGACTCCAGCAGCAGTCCACTCCTTGTGCATCTCCCCCAAATGTTTGAATGGCCTTTTCTTAATCCTTTCAAGGCTGCGGTTATCCCAGCTGCTTGTGCACTTTTTTCTACCAAACTTTCCTTCCCCTCAACTTTCCATTAATATGCTTTTATACAGCACTCTGAACAGCCAGCTTCTTTAGCAATGACCTTTTACCCTCCTTGGGGAGTTTGTCATTGACTGCCTTCTGGAAATCTGTCAAGTCCGCACTCTTCCCCATGATTGTGGAGCCTACTGAAACAGACTAAGGAGCCTTTTTAACCCCTTCAGGACCTTGGGATTTTCCATTTTTCCGTGTTTGTTTTTCGCTCCCCTCCTTCCGAGAGCCATAACTTTTTTATTTTTCTGTCAATACGGCCATGTGAGGGCTTATTTTTTGCTAAACAAGTTGTACTTTTGAATGACATCATTGGTGTTAGCATGCTGTGTACTAGAAAACGGGAAAAAAAAATTGCAAGTGCGGTGAAATTGCAAAAAAGTGCAATCCCACACTGGTTTTTTGTTTGGCTTTTTTGCTAGGTTCACTAAATGCTAAAACAGACCTGCCATTATGATTCTCCAGGTCATTACGAGTTCATAGACACCTAACATGTTCAGGTTATTTTTTATCTAAGTGGTGAAAAAAAAAATCCAAACTTTGCTAAAAAATAAAAAAATAAATTAAAAAAAAATTGCGCCATTTTCCGACACCCGCAGCGTCTCCATTTTTCATGATCTGGGGTCGGTTGAGGGCCTATTTTTTGCGCGCCGAGCTAGAGTTTTTAATGATACAATTTTGGTGCAGATACGTTCTTTTGATCGCCCGTTATTGCATTTTAACCTTCGTCCGGCTGAGTAGGTACAATTGTAACTACTCCGTTTTAAAATTGCATTAACTTTTTTCTCGAAAAGCCGTAGAGGGCTGAAATTTCGTGACATCTCTGCAGTTTTGGTCCAGAATATATTGGCCAGATTTCAATAAAATATATATGAAGGTACAATTGTACCTCTGCAGCCTGTTAACGTTGTAAAATTATGCAGCCTGACGAAGGTTAATGCAATGTTGCGGCGACCAAAAAAAGTAATCCTGGCGTTTAATTTTTTTCTTGCTACGCTGTTTAGCAATCAGGTTAATGCTTTTCTTTGATAGATTGGGCGATTCCGAACGCGGCGATACCAAATAAGTGTAGGTTTGATTTTTTTTTTATTGATTTATTTTGAATGGAGCGAAAGGGGGGGTGATTTAAACTTTAATATTTTTTTTCTTACTTTTGCCATGCTGCAATAGCCTCCATAGGAGGCTAGAAGCTGGCACAACTCGATCGCCTCTGCTACATAGCAGTGATTATCAGATCGCTGCTATGCAGCAGAAATGCAGGTGTGCTATGAGCGCCGACCACTGGGTGGCGCTCACAGCTAGCCGGGATCAGTAACCATAGAGGTCTCAAGGACTTCTATGGTTACTATGCAAAGCATCGCTGACCCCTGATCATGTGATGGGGGTCAGCGAAGCGCTCATTTCAGGCCGGATGGCCGGTTAAATGCCGCTGTCAGCGTTTGACAGCGGCATTTAACTAGCTAATAGCATCAGGTGAATCGCGATTTCACCCGCCGCTATTGCGGGCACATGTCAGCTGTTCTAAACAGCTGACATCCTGGCTTTGATGCGGGATTACCACCGGAGCCCGCATGAAAGCAGGGGTTCTGACCTCGGACGTACTATCCCGTCCGAGGTCAGAAAGGGGTTAAACGCTTATGAAGCCTTTACAGATGTTTTTTGTTAATTTTTCTAATTTACTGAGCTAATGACTTTTGGGTTTTCATTGCCTGTAAGCCATAATCAACATTAAGGGTACGTTCCCAGTCAGTAATTGGCAGCGCTTTGGACATCACATTTCCGCTGCGCCTAAAGCGCTGCCGGCTTTTGAACGCAGGTGATTCCGCATGCGTTTATTGAACTGTGTGGAACCACTGCCTCCACTACATTGTACGGGTGACATTTATCTTGTGGAAGCTTGAATCTCCGCAAGACAAATTGACATATTGCAGTCTGGAAAGACGCACCACATGTCTATCTGCGAGTGATCCGCAGGTGCCTCGGCACGCATAGTAGGCATGGGATTCCTTGAAATCCCATCCACTATGTTGTAACATCTGGACACTGCGATGCCTGCAGCATCCAACCCGCAGTGTTTTCTGACCGTGGTAACATACCCTAACAAAAATAAACACTTGAAATGGATCACTCTGTAATGACTATATAATATACCAGTTTCACTTTTTGTATCGAGGAACTGAAAATAACTTGATAATCTAATTTTGTGAGAAGCAACTGTATGTACGGCAGTCTGTGTGTCATGTTTTGTGTACTGCAGATCTCCCATTGCTTGAGTTCTATGTTACATGAGCAGCGTTGAATTTCCCATTGTAGACCAGCAGTGCAATATACATCTGTTCTATACAACTTACTCCTGCGAGTTCCTTACAAGACTTATCGCAAAGAGTTGCCTGTGTGACTCTGGAAAAAAGAGTTATGAGTAACATCCATATCACTGAACATCACAGCTACACCAAAGAATAGCCGTTCCAGTCAACACATTAGGGGTGAGTCAATTAAATGTTTGACCAAATGTAGCAGAGTACTTTTCAAGTTGATAATTTTGTATGGCCCCTCGAAAGATGGTATAAATATCCAAATGGCCATTAGCAGAAAAAAAAGAAACGTTTCTGGAGGTGACCAGTTCCCTTTAAACAGTAACAAAAGCCAGTAGTTGTACATAAACATTCTTGCCCAATTAGACTAGGAACACAAGTGTAATTAAAACCCACTTTTTGGGCTGTCGGGACAGAATACAGTGGCTCTTCCTTTGCCTTTTGGCGTTTTTAATCCTTCAGAAAGATACTGTTGACTTCCATCTCCAAGTTCTAGTCGTCGCTTCGCCTAAAACACATGATAAAACAGCTATTAAGCATAAAGCGACAAGATATCTATAAACCAACTTATCCTAATAGAGCAGGTAACAAACTAACAGCTGTGCTATGCAAGCAGTGGCAGCCCCAATGCAATCCAGAACACAGATGCATAAACTAGAAGACTACACGCAGAGAGGCAATATAAATAGAGAAAGAAACTTGAGAAGCTAGGCAATGCATAGCAGATCGCTGCTTCACAAGGACTAGATGTTCTGTCTTCTAGGGAACCCCTGTTCAGAAACACTAGCCTCTACATCGCAGTGGGAGCCACCATCTACAGCAAGCAGAACAGATTTCATTTTTTAGTCATTCAATATAGTAGCATAGCTATTGGCATTATGTATTAAAACAAAACAAACAAACATTTATTTCTATAACGTCAACATATTCTCCAGCGCCATACAGTTTGCACACATTATCATTGCTGTCCCTAATGGGGCTCACAATCTAAATTCAATATCAGTATGTCTTTAGAATGTGGGAGGAAACTGGAGTGCCCGGAGGAAACCCACACAAACCTGGTGAGAACATACAGACTCCTTGCAGATGTTGTCCTTGGTGGGATTTGAACCTAGGACTCCAGCGCTGCAATGCTAACCACTGAGCCACCGTGCTGCCCCTGTAGGGAATAGGGATGTATCCCATGTAGGGATAGGAACCACACAAGTACAGATTCCACGTGAGAAATTATTGATCAGGTTCTTGATGGAAGACCAGCCAGAAGCGTCTGGCAGCAGAGTTATCCCCTTCACATTGAGAATGCAAATGTTTTGTCAAACTAAATGCCGGCGTATGGGTAGGTAAGGAGGAATAGCCAACTATTGATGGTGTTGGAGATGTCCTAAATATTATGAATTCTCCTTTAATACCGATTTAAGTAGTGATTAACGATTATGGGGTAATCATACCAAGGACCTAGTAATACTTGAAAACTAAATGTTGTACACAAGGCTATGACCTACTTATGCACATCTATCATGCACAGTGGACAATCCCTTTACTGCAAGCTGTAGACATCTGTTCATTTAGTAAATTGCTTCACTTTTATGCAGATTGCCAAAACTGAAAAAAAAAAAAAAACTACAGCAGCATTTTTTCACGGCCCAGATCCATGTTCCATGCTCATGTTATGACAAGTTTGAACAGTTGGCTCGCAGAGAGTGGGCACAGCCTGTCTGCATTACACTACAATATGGAGACTGGCTCACTAAAATATGCAGAAACCTTAAAGGGTTTGTCTAGGTCTAAATTTTCTATTAGTTTTATTGGTAGTAAGTGTACTTAAAAAAAAAAAAAAAAAAAAAAAAAAAAACACCCCCCAGAAACTGCTTTACGCAGGCAATAACAGGAACTCAGCAGCTCTGCCCAAGTCGATTGCAGGAGCAGCTCAAAAACCACCAAGTTAAATGATTGTCTGCAGCACTGCAGACACTGGGAGGAGCAGTGGAGACTCCCTGCTGGACCTGGGGAGGGTACGTAAAGCCCAGGTTTGTTTGCTTTTTTTATCTTTCTAGCTACTGGAAAAGATTTAGGGTATGTGCACACGTCAGGATTTCTTGCAGAAATTTTCCTGACAAAAACCGGACTTTTCTGCCAGAAATCCGCATGCGTTTTTGCCGTGTTTTGGTGCATTTTTTCCCCAAATGCATAGAATAGCAGGAAAAACGCAGAACATCCGCAAAATTAATGAACATGCTGCTTTTTTATACCGCGATGCGTTTTTTTAGCAGAAAAAACGCATCATGTCCACAAAACATGCAGAATGCATTCTAAATGATAAAACGCATACATTATGCATCCTTACAGCGAAAAAAACCTGAACATGTGCACAGCCTTAGGGTACCGTCACACTATACGATTTACCTACGATCACGACCAGCGATATGACCTGGCCGTGATCGTAGGTAAATCGTAGTGTGGTCGCTGGGGAGCTGTCACACAGACAGCTCTCCAGCGAACAACGATGCCGAGGTCCCTGGGTAACCAGGGTAAACATCGGGTAACTAAGCGCAGGACCGCGCTTAGTAACCCGATGTTTACCCTGGTTACAAGCGTAAAACTAAAAAAAACCAAACAGCACATACTTACATTCTGGTGTCCGTCAGGTCCCTTGCCGTCTGCTTCCCGCACTCACTGACTGCCGGCCGTAAAGTGAAAGCACAGCCGCTGTGCTCTGCTTTCACTTTACGGCCGGCAGTCACAGTGCGGGAAGCAGACGGCAAGGGACCTGACGGACACCAGAATGTAAGTATGTGATGTTTGTTTTTTTTTTAGTTTTACGCTTGTAACCAGGGTAAACATCGGATAACTAAGCGCGGCCCTGCGCTTAGTTACCCGATGTTTACCCTGGTTACAAGCAAACGCATCGCTGGATCGCATCGCTAGATCGGTGTCACACACACCGATCTAGCGATCACAGCGGGAGATCCAGCGATGAAAGAAAGTTCTAAACGATCTGCTACGACGTACGATTCTCAGCAGGATCCCTGATCGCTGCTGCGTGTCAGACACAGCGATATCGTAACGATATCGCTGGAACGTCACGAATCGTACCGTCGTAGCGATCGAAATGTTATAGTGTGACGGTACCCTTAGGGAATTTTATTTATTTATTTTTACTGAAAGGCCAACCCTTAACTTCATATTAAAGCGAAGACAAATAGGGGCTTTTGAATTCAGCCATTTAATCTTACATTGACACAGCACTGCCTGTTTAAGAAATCAAGCACTAATAGGCCAACATTATCAGTAAGCAAAAGGCAATAAGTTATCAATCCTAATGTCAGGAGCCAAAGGTGACCATTTTATCTACCATCTGGAGCACTTTACACCATGTTCCAAATTATGCAAATTGGATTTAAGTGACAAAGATTTAATTGTTTTGTATTTCAAATAAACTTGTGGATTGTATTGTGTCTCAGAGCTCAATGGATCACTGAAATCAACCTTAACCCCTTCATGACCCAGCCTATTTTGACCTTAACCCCTTTCTGACATCGGACGTACTATCCCGTCCATGTGGGGTGGGCCCCTATGACCATGGACGGGATAGTACGTCCAGCGCGATCGGCAGCGCTCACGGGGGGAGCGCCGCCGATCGCGGCCGGGTGTCAGCTGCCTATCGCAGCTGACATCCGACACTATGTGCCAGGAGCGGTCACGGACCGCCCCCGGCACATTAACCCCTGGCACACCGCGATCAAAGATGATCGCGATGTGCCGGCGGTGCAGGGAAGCACCGCGCAGGGAGGGGGGCTCCCTGCGGGCTTCCCTGAGCCCCCCGCAGCAACGCGATGTGATCGCGTTGCTGCGAGGGTCTTACCTCCCTCCCTCCCTGCTCGAGCCCCGGATCCAAGATGGCCGCGGATCCGGGTCCTGCAGGGAGGGAGGTGGCTTCACAGACCCTGCTCAGAGCAGGCACTGTGAAGCAGCCTGCACTGCTCTCAGATCGGTGATCTGACAGAGTGCTGTGCAAACTGTCAGATCACCGATCTGTATTGTCCCCCCCTGGGACAAAGTAAAAAAAAAAATTTTTCAAATGTGTAAAAAAAATATAAAAAAAAATATTCCAAAATAATGAAAAAAAAAAAAAAAATATTATTCCCATAAATACATTTCTTTATCTAAAAAAAACAAAACAATAAAAGTACACATATTTAGTATCGCCGCGTCCGTAACGACCCGACCTATAAAACTGGCCCACTAGTTAACCCCTTCAGTAAACACCGTAAGAAAAAAAAAAAAAAAACGAGGCAAAAAAACAACGCTTTATTATCATACCGGAGAAAAAAAAGTGTAATAACACGAGATCAAAAAGACAGATATAAATAACCATGGTACCGCTGAAAACGTCATCTTGTCCCGCAAAAAACGAGCCGCCATACAGCATCATCAGCAAAAAAATAAAAAAGTTATAGTCCTGAGAATAAAGCGATGCCAAAATAATTATTTTTTCTATAAAATAGTTTTTATCGTATAAAAGCGCCAAACCATAAAAAAATGATATAAATGAGGTGTCGCTGTAATTGTACTGACCCGAAGAATAAAACTGCTTTATCAATTTTACAAAACGCGGAACGGTATAAACGCCTCCCCCAAAAGAAATTCATGAATAGCTGGTTTTTGGTCATTCTGCCTCACAAAAATCGGAATAAAAAGCGATCAAAAAATGTCACGTGCCCGAAAATGTTACCAATAAAAACGTCAACTCGTCCTGCAAAAAACAAGACCTCACATGACTCTGTGGACCAAAATATGGAAAAATTATAGCTCTCAAAATGTTGTAACGCAAAAAATATTTTTTGCAATAAAAAGCGTCTTTTGGTGTGTGACGGCTGCCAATCATAAAAATCCGCTAAAAAACCCGCTATAAAAGTAAATCAAACCCCCCTTCATCACCCCCTTAGTTAGGGAAAAATTTAAAAAATGTATTTATTTCCATTTTCCCATTAGGGCTAGGGTTAGAGTTAGGGTTAGGGCTAAGGTTAGGGTTAGGGCTAGGGTTAGGACTAGGGTTAGGGCTACAGTTTGGGTTGGGGCTAAAGTTACAGTTAGGGTTTAGATTACATTTACAGTTGAGAATGGGGTTGGGATTAGGGTTAGGGGTGTGTCTGGGTTAGAGGTGTGGTTAGGGTTACTGTTGGGATTAGGGGTGTGTTTGGATTAGGGTTTCAGTTATATTTGTGGGGTTTCCACTGTTTAGGCACATCAGGGGCTCTCGAAACGCGACATGGCGTCCGATCTCAATTCCAGCCAATTCTGCGTTGAAAAAGTAAAACAGTGCTTCTTCCCTTCCGAGCTCTCCCGTGTGCCCAAACAGGGGTTTACCCCAACATATGGAGTATCAGTGTACTCAGGACAAATAGGACAACAACTTTTGTGGTCCAATTTCTCCTGTTACCCTTGGGAAAATACAAAACTCGGGGCTAAAACATATTTTTTGTGGGAAAAAAAAAGATTTTTTATTTTCACGGCTCTGCGTTATAAACTGTAGTGAAACACTTGGGGGTTCAAAGTTCTCACAACACATCTAGATTAGTTCCCTGGGGGTCTAGTTTCCAATATGGGGTCATTTGTGGGGGGTTTCTACTGTTTAGGTACATTAGGGGTTCTGCAAACGCAATGTGATGTCTGCAGACCATTCCATCCAAGTCTGCATTCCAAATGGCGCTCCTTCCCTTCCGAGCTCTGCCATGCGCTCAAACGGTGGTTTCCCCCAACATACGGGGTATCAGCGCACTCAGGACAAATTGGGCAACAAATTTTGGGGTCCAATTTCTCCTGTTACCCTCAGGAAAATACAAAACTGGGGGCTAAAAAAATAATTTTTGTGGGAAAAAAATTTTGTTTTATTTTTACGGCTCTGCATTATAAACTTCTGTGAAGCACTTGGTGGGTCAAAGTGCTCACCACACCTCTAGATAAGTTCCTTAGGGGGTCTACTTTCCAAAATGGTGTCACTTGTGGGGGGTTTCAATGTTTAGCCACATCAGGGGCTCTCCAAACGAAACATGGCGTCCCATCTCAATTCCAGTCAATTTTGCATTGAAAAGTCAAATGGCACTCCTTCGCTTCCGAGCTCTGCCATGCGCCCAAACAGTGGTTTACCCCCACATGTGGGGTATTGGCATACTCAGGACAAATTGTACAACAATGTTTGGGGTCCATTTTCTCCTGTTACCCTTGGTAAAATAAAACAAATTGGAGCTGAATTAAATTTTTTGTGAAAAAAAGTTAAATGTTCATTTTTATTTAAACATTCAAAAAATTCCTGTGAAGCACCAGAAGGGTTAATAAACTTCTTGAATATGGTTTTGAGCACCTTGAGGGGTGTAGTTTTTAGAATGGTGTCACACTTGGGTATTTTCTATCATATAGACCCCTCAAAATGACTTCAAATGAGATGTGGTCCCTAAAATAAAATGGTGTTGTAGAAATGAGAAATTGCTGGTCAACTTTTAACCCTTACAACTCCCTAACAACAAAAAAAATTTTGGTTCCAAAATTGTGCTGATGTAAAGTAGACATGTGGGAAATGTTACTTATTAAGTATTTTGTGTGACATATCTCTGATTTAATTGCATAAAAATTCAAAGTTGGAAAATTGCGAAATTTTCATAATTTTCGCCAAATTTCCGTTTTTTTCACAAATAAACGCAGGTACTATCAAAGAATTTTTACCATTGTCATGAAGTACAATATGTCACGAGAAAACAATGTCAGAATCACCAGGATCCATTGAAGCGTTCCAGAGTTATAACCTCATGAAGGGACAGTGGTCAGAATTGTAAAAATTGGCCCGGTCATTAACGTGCAAACCACCCTTGGGGGTAAAGGGGTTAAAGACCTTGCCGTTTTTTGCAATTCTGACCAGTGTCCCGTTATGAGGTAATAACTCAGGAACGCTTCAACGGATCCTAGCGGTTCTGAGACTGTTTTTTCGTGACACATTGGGCTTCATGTTAGTGGTAAATTTAGGTAAATAAATTCTGCGTTTATTTGTGATAAAAACGGAAATTTGGCGAAAATTTTGAAAATTTTCGCAATTTTCACATTTTGAATTTTTATTCTGTTAAACCAGAGTTATGTGACACAAAATAGTTAATAAATAACATTTCCCACATGTATACTTTACATCAGCACAATTTTGGAAACACATTTTTTTTTGCTAGGAAGTTATAAGGGTTAAAATTTGACCAGCGATTTCTCATTTTTACAACGAAATTTACAAAACCATTTTTATACGGACCACCTCACATTTGAAGTCAGTTTGAGGGGTCTATATGGCTGAAAATACCCAAAAGTGACACCATTCTAAAAAATGCACCCCTCAAGGTACTCAAAACCACATTCAAGAAGTTTATTAACCCTTCAGGTACTTCACAGCAGCAGAAGCAACATGGAAGGAAAAAATGAACATTTAACTTTTTAGTCACAAAAATTATCTTTTAGCAACAATTTTTTTATTTTCCCAATGGTAAAAGGAGAAACTGAACCACGAAAGTTGTTGTCCAATTTGTCCTGAGTACGCTGATACCTCATATGTGGGGGTAAACCACTGTTTGGGCACACGGCAGGGCTTGGAAGTGAAGGAGCGCCATTTGACTTTTTGAATGAAAAATTGGCTCCTCTTTAGTGGACACCATGTCGCGTTTGGAGAGCCCCTGTGTGCCTAAACATTGGAGCTCCCCCACAAGTGACCGCATTTTGGAAACTAGACCCCCCAAGCAACTTATCTAGATGCATATTGAGCACTTTAAACCCCCAGGTGCTTCACAGAAGTTTATAACACAGAGCCATGAAAATAAAATTTTTCTTTCCTCAAAAATAATTATTTAGCCCAGAATTTTTTATTTTCCCAAGGGTTACAGGAGAAATTGGACCCCAAAAGTTGTTGTCCAGTTTCTCCTGAGTACGCTGTGTGGGGGTAAACCACTGTTTGGGCACACTTGGGGCTCAGAAGGGAAGTAGTGACTTTTGAAATGCAGACTTTGATGGAATGGTCTGCGGGCGTCACGTTGCGTTTGCAGAGCCCCTGGTGTGCCTAAACAGTAGAAACCCCCCACAAGTGACCCCATTTTAGAAACTAGACCCCCCAAGGAACTTATCTAGATATGTGGTGAGCACTTTGAACCCCCAAGTGCTTCACAGACGTTTACAACGCAGAGCCGTGAAAATAAAAAATCATTTTTCTTTCCTCAAAAATTATGTTTTAGCAAGCATTTCTTTATTTTCACAAGGGTAACAGGAGAATTTGGACCCCAGTAATTGTTGCGCAGTTTATCCTGAGTATGCTGGTACCCCATATGTGGGGGTAAACCACTGTTTGGGCACACATCGGGGCTCGGAATTGAGGGAGCACCATTTGACTTTTTGAATACAAGATTGGCTGGAATCAATGGTGGCGCCATGTTGCGTTTGGAGACCCCTGATGTGCCTAAACAGTGGTAACCCCTCAATTCTACCTCCAACACTAACCCCTAACCCTAATCCCAACTGTAGCCACAACCCTAATTCCAACCCTAACCTTAAGGCTATGTGCCCACGTTGCGGATTCGTGAGATTTTTCAGCATCATTTTTGAAAAATCCGTGGGTAAAAGGCACTGCGTTTTACCTGCGGATTTTCCGCGGATTTCCAGTGTTTTTTGTGCGGATTTCACCTGCGGATTCCTATTGAGGAACAGGTGTAAAACGCTGCGGAATCCGCACAAAGAATTGACATGCTGCGGAAAATACAACGCAGCGTTTCCGCGCGGTATTTTCCGCACCATGGGCACAGCGGATTTGGATTTCCATAGGTTTACATGGAACTGTAAACCTGATGGAACACTGCTGCGAATCCGCAGCGGCCAATCCGCTGCGGATCCGCAGCCAAATCCGTACCGTGTGCACATAGCCTAATTCTAAAGGTATGTGCACACGCTGCGGAAAACGCTGCGGATCCGCAGCAGTTTCCCATGAGTTTACAGTTCAATGTAAACCTATGGGAAGCAAAAATCGCTGTACACATGCTGCAGAAAAACTGCACGGAAACGCAGCGGTTTACATTCCGCAGCATGTCACTTCTTTGTGCGGATTCCGCAGCGGTTTTACAACTGCTCCAATAGAAAATCGCAGTTGCAAAACCGCAGTGAAATGCGCAGAAAAAACGCGGTAAATCCGCAGCGGTTTAGCACTGGGGGGGGGGGTGGGTTGAACGGAGCACGGGGGGGGGGTGGTTGAATGGAGCACGGGGGGGGTTGGGGGTTAGTTGAACGGAGCACGGGGGGGGGTTGGGGGTTAGTTGAACGGAGCACGGGGGGGTTGGGGGTTAGTTGAACGGAGCACGGGGGGGTTGGGGGTTAGTTGAACGGAGCACGGGGGGGTGGTTGAACGGAGCACGGGGGGGTTGAACGGAGCACGGGGGGGGGGTGGAACGGAGCACGGGGGGGTTGGAACGGAGCACGGGGGGATAGGGGGGGGGGGGGGGGAACGGAACATGTGGGTGATTGGAGCACGGGGGGAGCGGAGCACAGGACGGAAGGGAGCCGGAGCAGTGTACCGGACAGATCGGTGGCTTGGGGGGGGGGGGGGCGGTCGGTTGGGTGGGGGCACATTAGTGTTTCCAGCCATGGCCGATGATATTGCAGCATCGGCCATGGCTGGATTGTAATATTTCACCAGTTTTAATAGGTGAAATATTACAAATCGCTCTGATTGGCTGTTGAAAGTGAAACTGCCAATCAGAGCGATCGTAGCCACTTTCATGACGCCTACGTGGCGTCATGGGTCGGGAAGGGGTTAAACAAAAGTGATCATTACTTTTCCAGGTGATTCTAATTAAAGGAAAACTACTTAAAAATGATGTTCCACATTATTAAAGGGAACCTGTCACCCCCAAAATCGATGGTGAGGTAAGCTCACCGTCATCAGGGGCATATCTACAGCATTCTGTAATGCTATAGATAAGCCGCCGATGTATCCTGAAAGAGGAGAAAAAGAGGTTAGATTATACTCACCCAGGGGTGGTCCCGCTGCGGTCTAGTCAAATGGGTGTCTCAGGTCCGCTCCGGCGCCTCCTATCTTCATTCCATGACGTCCTCTTCTGGTCTTCACGCCGCGGCTCCGGCTCACTTTTGTCTGCTCTGTTGAGGGCAGAGCAAAGTACTGCAGTGCGCAGGGCCTCTCTGACCTTTCCCGGCGCCTGCGCACTGCAGTACTTTGCTCTGCGACGGAGCCGCAGCCCGAAGACAAGAGGACGCCATCGTAAGAAGATGGGAGGCCCCAGACCGCGACGCCCATCGGATCGGACCGCCCGCGTAGGCGAGTATAATCCAACCTCTTTTTCTCATCTTTCAGGATACATCAGGGGCTTATCTACAGCATTACAGAATGCTGTAGAGAAGCCCCTGATGCCGGTGGGCTTAGCTCATCTTCCATTTTGGGGCTGACAGGTTCCCTTTAAAGCGAGTGTTAGCACAGAATGACTGTTCAAACCAAATACAGGCGCTCTGTGCATCATGGCGTGGCCATACATTTAAGTGCACTTTGCCACCTGCTTGTTTTCCATCCATCTCTGCAGGTCTCTGGCTCTATAAAGCCAGGGCTGTCCAAGAGGAGGGGGTGGAGATTGAGTGAAAACAAGCAGGAAGGAAGGTGTAGTTAAAGCTCTGCCATGATGCAGCAAACACCCGTACTTGTTATGCACAGTCTGTGCTGACAGTCACTTTAATACTCTGTATCCCAAGTTTGCACGGAAAGCAATGACCGCTCAAAATGGTGACGGTCACAGCACCCCGTTTTGCTGAATAAACCTCCCATCTCAATGGAGAACTACAGCAATCTTCCCCTGATGAGTATAGAAAAAACTAAACGCGTAGGGAAGTATATCTTTTCGTTACTTTGCATTGGGGGTTACTACATAAAAACTGGTGATATTCTATGATGGGGTATTTGTATGGATAATGATGTGCCATCTCCCCAGTCTTTACACCGGTCAAAAACGGTCATTATCTTGTTAAATGTAACAATAGGGTGAAACTGTTCACTTTTTTCACACACCATTTTGAGCGGTCATTGCTTTCCATCTAACAATTGATGCATATATAGAGAGCATGTGTGGTCTGATTTGCTAAATGACCAGGTGATGTGAAATTTGATATTTTTCCGTACTGCCAGCTGATATCGGACCTTTATGTTTTCATGATAGATTGATTCATGGGGATCTTGGGATATTGAAGTCTGAGGCAGTTTGATTTATTTGTGATATTGGCATTTCTTCTTTTGAAATGTGATGTACTGTGAGTCCTTTATGTGTATTGATTATTTTGGGTCTACCATTTTTAATGAGTTTATTAAAAGTTAAATTTTAATCTAGAATCACACCCTGCTTTTTGTACTATATTATTGATTGGTGGTCACAGCTTTTTCAGGGCAGGGATACTAACAACGATTTGGACTTTAAAACCTTTCCCCCCAACTTTTTCATTTTGCCTTCGCTTATTTCACACAGTATGCTACCCTAAGGTCATAAAGGTCTACATTTCAACATTTAAACACTTATCTGATTTTCCCTGTAACTGGTCTTGTATCCCCAGGTAAGGTGGTAATCAATAGAAAAGGATTAATCAGCTCAACCCAGCTAGGCGTTCCAGGAGGCAAGGAACCACTTGTAGAAATGAAGAAAGGGGGATCCAGCTTCCAAAAAAAATATAGTTCTTACCGATAACGGTATTTCTCTGAGCCCATGACAGCACCACGGAGAGAGGGGATCCGCCCACCAAGGACAGGAAACCTACGGATAAAAAGGCGGTACCACTCTCCTGCATCAGTTGTTTACATAGATAATGATGGGAGACTACTAAGACATTTGTAAAAATTTTAACTGTTTAGCATAACAAGATACCGCGTGATTTAAATTATAATAGACTATGGCACTATTTCCATGTGTGCACCCATAAGTGAAGGGAGGGAATGTACGGGTGCCGTCATGGGCTCAGAGAAATACCGTTATCGGTAAGAACTATATTTTTCTCTGATCGCCCATGACGGCACCACGGAGAGAAATTACATAGATAGTACATTCAGGGAGGGACCACTGCCTCCAGAACCCTTTTACCAAAAGTAAGGTCTGAAGAGGAGATTAGGTCCAATCTATAGTGCCTATAGAATGTGGATGGTGAGGACCAGGTAGCAGCTCTACATATCTGGTCTATGGAAGCTCCGGCCTTCTCCGCCCAGGAAGTTGCTACTGCCCTTGTTGAGTGAGCTTTAACCTCCCCGGGAACGGGCATCCCACTTGCTGAGTATGCCAGGCTGATGGCGTCCGTGATCCATCTTGCTATGGTGGCTTTAGATGCTTTTTTCCCCTTCCGGGGACCCTGGAAACACACAAACAGAGAGGAATCCTCCCTACTCTCTCTAGTGACTTCTAGGTAATGTAAAAGACATCTCCTTACATCTAGTGTATGTAGATTTTGTTCCTCCTTATTTTTAGGATTGGGACAGAAGGAGGGAAGAGATATCTCTTGGGACCTGTGAAATTTTGAAGCCACTTTCGGGAGATATGCTGGGTCTGTTTTTAAAACAACCCTATCCTCTAGAAATTGTGTGTGAGGAGGCCTGGCTGAAAGGGCCTGTAAGTCGCTGACCCTACGGGCAGAAGTAAGGGCGACTAAAAGAGCTGTCTTGAGGGATAGCGTTTTTATTGTAGATTCATGTAATGGTTCAAATGGAGGACTAGTCAGGGCTTTGAGGACCAAATTTAAGTCCCACTGAGGAACCACTTTTACTGGCAAAGGCCTAGATCTTCCTGCCGCCCTAATGAATCTAGAGACCCACCTATTTGAAGCCAAGTCAAAATTAAATAGAGCACCTAATGCTGCCACATGGACTTTTAGGGTACTGGTGGCTAACCCCATTTCCAACCCGTTTTGCAAGAACTCTAAAATGGCATTAATAGGAATTTCTTTCCCTATTTTAGCGCCTGAAACGGACAGGAACTTTTTCCATATTTTGCCGTACTGTTTTGTTGTAACCGGCTTCCTACTTTTCAACAGAGTTGAAATTAACCCTGAAGAGAACCCTCTGCTTTCTAATATTTTCCTCTCAAGAGGCAGGCTGTCAAGTGTAAGTTCTTGACCCGCGGATGATAGATTGGGCCCTGTGACAACAGATCCTGTAGGTCTGGTAATACCCAAGGGTCGGATATCGACATCTTTCTCATCCATGAGAACCAAGGTCTCTTCGGCCAGAACGGGGCAATTAAGATGACCAACGCCCCGTCCTCCCGAATCTTCCTCAGCACTGCTGGAATCAAAATGAGAGGAGGAAAGGCATAGACCAGATGGTGACCCCAAGAAATCAGGAAAGCATCCAGGGCTACTGGGTTCCCCATGGGAGATAGAGAGCAAAAGGCGGCTACTTTTTTGTTTAAATGGCTCGCGAAGAGATCTATTTTGGGAACCCCCCATTTCTGAGTGATCTGGGTAAATATGCCTGGATTTAGTTCCCATTCTCCCTGTTTTAGGCTGGAACGACTGAGGAAGTCTGCCCTGTAATTGTCTATCCCTTTTATGTGTAGACTTGTCAGGGATAGAAGGTTGTTTTCGGCTATCTGAAGGATCGAGTTTGCCACTTCCATTAGACTTTTGGAACGGGTACCCCCCTGATGGTTTATATACGATACTACCACCTGATTGTCCGACATCACCCTTACATGGTGAGATTGAAGGACCCCCAGGAATTCCCGAAGGGCAAATTTCACTGCCAGGAGTTCCTTCATATTGGAGGAATTGTTTGCAAGGGACGGGGACCAAATGCCCTGAGCTACAAGGTCGCCCAGATGAGCCCCCCACCCTGAGGGGCTTGCGTCCGTTGTTAGGACCTTTGATATCGGGATTACCCATGGAACTCCCTGGGAAAGATTTTCCTGCAATGTCCACCAAGTTAGAGAGAGATTGGTGCGAGGAGACAATGTTAACCGCCCGTCTAAATGCTCTCCTAGGCGGATTTGCTCGGACAGTAGCTGCCATTGGAGATCCCTCGAATGTAGTTGGGCCCACTGGACTGCCGGGATGCAAGAGGTCATAGAGCCTAACAGTGACATGCCCTGTCGGAGAGTTATAGAGGGGAGAGATTGTACTCTTGATGCTAAGCTTTTTATCTTTTGTAATTTGCCCTCTGGGAGCCGGCATTCCATTTTTCTGGAGTCTAGAGTGAGACCTAGGTACTCCTGAACCTGAGAAGGCACCAGTTTGGATTTCTCTAGGTTTATTAGCCAGCCCAGGTTTTTTAGAGATTGAATCACTAAATCTAGCTGATTCTTGCAATGTTGCTGGGAGGAGCCTATCACCAGGAAATCGTCCAGATATGGAACGATCAGGGTGTTTTCTTCCCTGAGGTGAGCCATTACCTCCGCGACCAGCTTTGTAAAAACCCTCGGGGCTATTGCTAGGCCGAATGGAAGAGCTGTAAACTGGAAGTGTCTTAGGACTCCCTTGATGTGGATTGCCATTCTGAGGAATCTCTGGTGATCCTTGTGTATTGGGACGTGATAATATGCGTCCTTCAAGTCCAGGACCACCATGAAACACTGAGGAAACAGCATTTTGATTGATGACTTTATCGTTTCCATTTTGAATGCTTGAACCTCTAAGTAATTGTTTAGATTCTTCAGATTGATAATGGTCCTGAAGGAACCATCTGGTTTTTTCCTCAGGAATAGAGGGGAATAGTACCCTTGCCCTCTTTCTTGAGGGGGAACTTCTAGGAGTACTCCTTTTTTTACAGACCCCACAATCTCGTTTTCTAGAGTTAACTGTTCTTCTGCTGAGGATCTGGTAGATGTTACCTTGAAGGAGGGACGAGGGTACCTCTTGAATGTTAACCTCAGTCCTGATTCTATGATGTTTAGGATCCAATGACTGGAGGTGATCTTTTTCCAGGCTGGGAGAAACAGAGATAATCTCCCTCCCACCTGGGGTGAACCTTCATTGTGGAGGTTTCTTGCTGTCATTGAGGTTTTTATTGAAGATAAATCCTTTATTTTTATTATCGTCCCACTTCCCCTGGCCTTTCCCTGGGTTCTTACGGAAAAACCTCTTGTTCCGAAAGGGCTTCCGATAAGAGGGGAGACCCAGAGAGGGGAAGGACTTTTTCTTGTCCCCGGCTTTCTCTAAGATGTCGTCTAGAGTCGACCCAAACAGAAACTCCCCTTCACAGGGGATGGTACAGAGTTTCGTTTGTAGGTCGCCTGGCCAATTCTTAAGCCAGAGGGCGCGCCTGGCCGCATTAGCAAACACTGCTGCTCTGGCGGATAGCCTGATTGAGTCGGCCGAGGCATCGACTAGGAAGGCCGCAGCCCCCCTCATTACGGGTAATGTATCCAGAATTGAGTCCCGGGAAGTTTTCCCCTTTAACTGACCCTCTAGTTGGTTCAGCCAGATCATCAGGTAGCGCGAAGTGCATGCAGCTGCAACTGCCGGCTTCAGGCCTCCTCCCGCTGCCTCCCAAGAGCCCTTGAGAAATGCATCTGCCTTTTTGTCCATTGGGTCCTTCAGAACCCCCATGTCCTCAAACGGGAGGGCGAATTTCTTTGAGGCTTTAGCAATTGCCACGTCTAATTTCGGGGCCTTCTCCCAAAAGGAGCACGATTCTTCCTCGAAGGGGTATTTCCTTTTTGGAGTTAAGAGAGTCTTCCTCATGGGCTTTTTCCATTCCTTCTAAATTAGGGCTGCAATTGCTTCGTTAAGCGGAAAAGCTCTCCTCTTTTTCTGTTCTAGGCCTCCAAACAATGTCTTGTACTGTTTTTTTAGGATGGGAGTCTACCAACCCCATGGTGCTTCTTACTGCCTTTATGAGGCCATCAGTATCCTCTAGTGGGAAACAGTTATGTCCCCCCGAGGAAGAAGTAGATGATGAGGATGAGTCGGAGGAGACGGAGGACGCTGAACTCTCACTACCACTTTCGGATTTTGAGGCTGGAGATGGAGACCTATGCCTGGTCTTTCTCCTTTTTTTCCACTTTTTAGTGACCTAAAAGTGTCCTCTACTTGTTCTTTAATTAGGCTCTTAAGATCTGAAGCAAACCCTGGAAGGTTTTCAGACACAGTTTGTTGAATGCAAGTATTGCATAGTCTTTTATCACATGTAGGTGGAAGGTCCTCTCTACAGATGGCGCAACTTTTGTGTTTAGTTTTAGCCACGCTTTTCCTCCCCTAAAAAGAGACAAATAACAATCTTACTGTCTCTGACATTCACGAAGATCCACTTACCACCTCCAGGACCCATAAATACCGATTGGGGGTTCTCTGCCTCTGGCTTTTTCCCCGACGCCGTACTGGACTCCTTACTGTGTTGAGACCTTTGGCGTTCTTTGCTGGTGTCCTGGTGCCCTTTCTGCTGCCGCCTTTTTTGCTGCTGCGGCGATACTGCAGGTGGAGGTGATTCGGGCGGAGGTGATGCTGGGTCACTCATACTGCTGCTGGTCTGCGTGCCTTGAACTCGGCTGAGTTGTCGCTCCTATTCCCCTTGAAGCTCCTGCCTATTACTGCAGAGCCACCAAGAGGATGAGGGTTCTACTATTTGAACCCTCCCGCCGCTTCTCTGCACCTGCGCAGTAGCGACTGATCATAGGAGGAGCGGTCGGCGCCTGCGCAGTAATCCGACTCAAAAACACGCTCTAGCGGTAATCCGCGCCGTCCGACCGGAAGACCCGCCGGCGCCTGCGCAGTGCGCATCAAGCGCCCCGCCGAAACATACCGGCGGCTTCAGAAGCACCCCCGGCGCCTGCGCAATGCACACCAAGCGCCCGGCTGGAGCCACGCCGGCGCAGAGCGCGCCCCGGCCAGAAGCCCCGCCGGCGCCCACGCAGTGTACACCAAGCGCCCGGCAGGAGCCACGCCGGCGCCTGCGCACCAAGCGCCCGGCTGGAAGCACCGCCGGCGCCTGCTCATGCCGGCGCTCTGCAGACCTCGCGTGACCAGCTGGATACCGGGCCTGCGCAAAGCAGCGCCCGGAAGCAGATATGGCGCTGCTGACCGGCACCCCCGGTCCTATGCAGCCCTAGTAGCGCAATACCTGCACGCCTGATGGCGATGCAGTGTGCAGACTGACGCTTGATTTAGGGAGGGTCGCGCTGCACCTCCCGCAACCACAGAGGGACCCCCCCTGGATGTTGCCGCTGCTGCATCTTACCTGGGGAGGTGACCGCGAACTCCTTGTCACCTCCCCCGCACACCCTGTCGGCCCACTGGCTCCCAGCGGTGGCGCTTCGGGTCACCACCCTAGCCGAGGCAGAGGGACCCCAGCTGCCTGAATCGGACTGGTTGGCCCCGGATCCAACGACGAACTGGTAAGTCCGTAGGTCTCCCATCAAGGACAGGAAACCAACTGATGCAGGAGAGTGGTACCGCCTTTTTATCCGTAGGTTTCCTGTCCTTGGTGGGCGGATCCCCTCTCTCCGTGGTGCCGTCATGGGCGATCAGAGAAAATGTATTGGTTTAAAAATATTAATAGATTCCATTATGTGTAGACACAGCTATGCATTTCAAACAACCATTGCATTATTTAACAAAGCTTGGTTAAAGAACGCAATGGATGTTCGAAACACGTAGCCGAGTCTACACTCATGATGGAATCTATTAATATTTTTTAATCTAAAATTTTTGCAAGCTTGGAAGCTGGGTGGAAATGAAGCCTTGTGTGAACAGCAGAGCTGACTGAAGACCCAACAGCTCCTTCATCCCTTCTACTCCCAGCGATCACATCACTGCTAGATCCGGGGAAGGATGCAGTTAGTGCTTACCAATACTGTATGCATAGCACCACTTCAGTGCTGTGCATACAGCAATTGGGAAGGCAGAGACTGAAAAATTTCTGACTTCTCTGACTGTGCAGGACAATTAAAGTCAATGATTAGTCCAGAAGTGGTTAGAGCAGTTGTGGAGTGCCTCAGAATTCTGCATCGGGCAATGAGTAGGTGCACGCAGGGGTAAAAACGCTAATGTGAACACATCTTATGGTCACATGCTCAGTACCTAGGCCATCAAATTGTTGATTGGCAACTGTCCTACTTGCCATGCGGCAATACTGATGAAGGAAGGAGACGCACTGCACAAGCCAAAAGGCCTAATGAACACAACCTCAGTCAATATGCTAGAGAATATGGATATCAGAGGGTTGTACAGGCTATGTAATGCTATACATCTCACCAAACCGCAACATTTAAGACAAATTGGACATCATGGTAGAAACCATTGGCACACAGTCAATGGGGTCGGTCACATGAAGTTGATCTGTGCCATGTGACAGATCTAAAAAACGAGTTCTATTTTTCAAGCTCCAATGATTATACAGAAAAATTTTAAATTACAGATATGAATACAGTGTTATCCCATGCTATAGTTTATTTAAAAATGTTTATGTGCTAAAGCTATATGACTATTTGCAATGTAGGCAAGTTCATATACTCACTGACTGCAGTCATCCCTGGTTACCAGGTCTGCTCCGGTCCTCCTCTGGGTCACGTGACGACTATTCCGACTTACCGGCTGACAGTGGCAATTACAATGCAAGTCTATTGGGTCAGAGTCTGACACGTAATAGCCTTATATTGTAAAAGCCACTTCTGGGTCACAAACCCCGGTGGGACCCGAACCGTCAGAACTTCAGTCATGCGACTCATGAGACCTGGAGCAGCGCTGGAAAGCAGAGATGGAGATTGGTGAATATTAACACTGACTACACTTCACAGGAAAGATGCATCTTGACGCCGTGTTAGCCAGTAGATAGAAAAATACACACTACACTTCATACACATTCAGTCTCAGTCATTCATTTGCAAACCCGTCTGAAGGAGCCTCTGATCTGAAAACTTGCAAAATAATAGTTCTGGTTAGCCAATATATGTATCACTCCAAGAATACTTTTGACATTTTGGGCACACGTATTTCCACTGATTTTTCTGGCCAACACAGTACTATAAGATAATTTTTTTTTACTCTACATCAGTTTTAGCTCAGAAGATTAAATAGGAGGGCTTCTTTAAACACGCTCACTCGAGGGATATTAAAGGGAATCGGTCACTCTCGGACACTTGTCAGCTATTACAATGGGCACACAGGTAATAGGAACGCTAATCTAGTCTTACCTGTATGCCTCATACGCAGGCGCACACGTATGCGGAATACGCTGACCATAGGGAAAAGGTACAGATTGTTGCTCAAGTGAGGGGGCTCATATCTCCTAACTCTCCCATAAACATCTGGATGCTCACTGTGGTGCACAGGCCTCAGGAACACTATTGTACCTGCTATATGGCGCCATCATGTCAAGATCAAGGTGCCTCCTGGCCAGATTAGTCAGCGATGCAGACAGTACACAGCATATGGTTCTCGTTATGTCAGATGATATGAGTAAGGCTAGGAGTATGAGCTTAGTCAAGCATTTTGCTCTAAGTTTAAGATGGGGAGGTTTGCAATGATCTGAGGTCATTTCTAGATTCTCAATCCCCTGCTCCATGGTGATCAACTGCTAACATCATGCAAAGCCATAACCAGTCACACGTTCATTGCATTGGCCAAAACACAGCATTATATTCTTGTCAAAATAAGGCTACGTTCACATTTGCGTTACTGGGCGCAGCGTCGTCGACGCATACGTCATGCGCCCCTATCTTTAACATTGAGGGGGCACGGACATGCGCCGGTATGCATTACACTGCGTTTTACGACGCATGCATCATATAGACGCACAAGACAGGGCGCAGAGGATGCTACTTGTAGCGTTTTCCCTGCGCCGAAATTCTTGATCAATAGAGTCTTATGACAACGCATGTGTCACAAAAGGCAGCGTTGTGTATTTGCGTTGTTGGTTGCGTTGCCGACGCTGCGCCCAACAACGCAAATGTGAACGTAGCCCAATGCTCTTCCATGTAATGCACCAGGCACTGGAGACTGCACTTGGGCAAAGGGCATACTCTGACTCCCATAAACCCTTATAAAGGCATAGAATACAGATGGGGTGCTGCAGTGAGAACACCTCATTTAAGAGGTTGCCACTGCGTTATCATCTTTAGGATAGGTCATAAATGTCTGATGGGTCAGGGTTTAACAGTCGGTGTCCCCACCAATCAGCTGTTCCGCGTCAGCTCAATTTTGTAGAGTTGATCCACCTTCTGATAATGGCCACGGCAAGCTCAATTTTGTAGAGTTGATCAACCTTCTGATAATGGCCACGGCAAAGTACTGCACATCCACGTCCTACTAATTGGAACAGGATGCAGATGTGCAGTACCCAGACGCAGCCACTATCAGAAGATGGAGCAGCTTTGCCATTGAGCATTTCCTGCTGGCGGCCACAGACACAGAACGCCTGATCAGTGAGGGCATGTAGGACCCCGACCAGTCAGACATTGATGACCTATCCTAGGGACAGGTCATCAATAAAAAGTAGTGGACAACCTCTAAACTCCACTACCAAAGCCTTTATTTCAACACCACAACTAAGGGTACAGTCACACAGTGCCATTTCGATCGCTACGACGGTACGATTCGTGACGTTCCAGCGATATCGTTACGATATCGCTGTGTGACACGCAGCAGCGATCAGGGACCCTGCTGAGAATCGTACGTCATAGCAGATCGTTTGGAACTTTCTTTCGTCGCTGGATCTCCCGCTGTTATCGCTAGATCGGTGTGTGTGACACCGATCTAGTGATGCGTTCGCTTGTAACCAGGGTAAACATCGGGTTACTAAGCGCAGGGCCGCGCTTAGTAACCCGATGTTTACCCTGGTTACCAGCGTAAATGTAAAAAAAAAAAAACCAGCACATACTTACATTCCGGTGTCCGTCAGGTCCCTTGCCTGGAGAGCAGAGCACAGCGCTGGAGGACAGACGGCTGTAGGTAAGTATGTACAGTTTGTTTTTTTTTTACTTTTAGGATGGTAACCAGGGTAAACATCGGGTTACTAAGCGCGGCCCTGCGCTTAGTTACCCGATGTTTACCCTGGTTACCGACATCGTTGGTCGCTGGAGAGCGGTCTGTGTGACAGCTCTCCAGCGACCAAACAGCGACGCTGCAGCGATCCGGATCGTTGTCGGTATCGCTGCAGCGTCGCTTAATGTGAAGGTACCTTTAAACGGGGAGCAGCATTGCCTAAAGGGTTTCCCGTAATGTCTATTTTCTTAGCAGGGTAAGGCTATGTGCACACACTGCAGATTTCTGTGCTCAGTTTTTGAAAAATCCGTAGGTAAAATGCACTGCGTTTTACCTGCGGATTTCCAGCGGTTTTTGTGTGGATTCCTATTGAGGAGCAGGTGTAAAACGCTGTGGAATCCACACAAAGAATTGACATGCTGCAGAAAATACATCGCAGAATGTGCACTGCGGATTTTGTTTTCTGTAGGTTTACATGATACTGTAAACCGGATGGAAAACTGCTGTGAATCTGCAGACAAATCCGCAAAGTGTGCACATACCATGAAAGGTTACACATTAGTGGTCAATAAAGATCAAGCAGATAAGGAATATAATAGAGTGCAGTGCCTAATGTGAACAGGCTGCAGGCCCAAGATATAGAATGGGGGATGCATCTACAAGATATATACACCTATTGCTCCTAAGGCCAAGTTGACACACACAAAAATGAAGTATGAATTTTAATCTGTATTGTCATCCACATGCATTACAAGGTCAAATACGGTTTCCTATGTTAATACATGCACTGTATTGGTAAAAACCATATGTCATACGGATGATCAGTAAGGATCTGATATTTTGTGTGCACAGACTTGAATACGAAAGTCTCATCCTAAATACAGAAGAGAATAGTGCAAACTGAATTTTATCACACACATTTTGCCTGTAAAAAAAAATTTCATATGAACAGCCCCATAAACAACATTGGTCTGTGTGACATTGTTACCTCCAGACAGCAGTCAGGCAGAAAATACACTCATGTAGTGCCAGAACCAGAGTACAGCTGACCCATGACAACTATGCTGTATGAGGATGCCCAGCCCCACTCGCACAGCCAGGCACAGGCAGGGCCCAGCCCCACTCGCACAGCCAGGCACGGCACAGCCCCACTCACACAGCCTGGCACAGCCTCACTCACACAGCCTGGCACAGCCTCACTCACACAGCCTCACTCACACAGCCCCACTCACACAGCCCCACTCACACAGCCCCACTCACACAGCCTGGCACAGCCCCACTCACACAGCCTGGCACAGCCCCACTCACACAGCCTGGCCCAGCCCAGCCTCACTCACACAGCCTGGCCCAGCCCAGCCTCACTCACACAGCCTGGCCCAGCCCCACTCACACAGCCTGGCCCAGCCCAGCCTCACTCACACAGCCTGGCCCAGCCCAGCCCCACTCACACAGCCTGGCCCAGCCCAGCCCCACTCACACAGCCTGGCACAGCCCCACTCACACAGCCTGGCACAGCCCCACTCACACAGCCTGGCCCAGCCCAGCCTCACTCACACAGCCTGGCCCAGCCCCACTCACACAGCCTGGCACAGCCCCACTCACACAGCCTGGCCCAGCCCAGCCTCACTCACACAGCCTGGCCCAGCCCAGCCCCACTCACACAGCCTGGCCCAGCCCAGCCCCACTCACACAGCCTGGCACAGCCCCACTCACACAGCCTGGCACAGCCCCACTCACACAGCCTGGCACAGCCCCACTCACACAGCCTGGCCCAGCCCAGCCTCACTCACACAGCCTGGCCCAGCCCAGCCCCACTCACACAGCCTGGCCCAGCCCAGCCCCACTCACACAGCCTGGCCCAGCCCAGCCTCACTCACACAGCCTGGCCCAGCCCAGCCTCACTCACACAGCCTGGCCCAGCCCAGCCTCACTCACACAGCCTGGCCCAGCCCAGCCTCACTCACACAGCCTGGCCCAGCCCAGCCTCACTCACACAGCCTGGCCCAGCCCAGCCTCACTCACACAGCCTGGCCCAGCCCAGCCTCACTCACACAGCCTGGCCCAGCCCAGCCTCACTCACACAGCCTGGCCCAGCCCAGCCTCACTCACACAGCCTGGCCCAGCCCAGCCTCACTCACACAGCCTGGCCCAGCCCAGCCTCACTCACACAGCCTGGCCCAGCCCAGCCTCACTCACACAGCCTGGCCCAGCCCAGCCTCACTCACACAGCCTGGCCCAGCCCAGCCTCACTCACACAGCCTGGCCCAGCCCAGCCTCACTCACACAGCCTGGCCCAGCCCAGCCTCACTCACACAGCCTGGCCCAGCCCAGCCTCACTCACACAGCCTGGCCCAGCCCAGCCTCACTCACACAGCCTGGCCCAGCCCAGCCTCACTCACACAGCCTGGCCCAGCCCAGCCTCACTCACACAGCCTGGCCCAGCCCAGCCTCACTCACACAGCCTGGCCCAGCCCAGCCTCACTCACACAGCCTGGCCCAGCCCAGCCTCACTCACACAGCCTGGCCCAGCCCAGCCTCACTCACACAGCCTGGCCCAGCCCAGCCTCACTCACACAGCCTGGCCCAGCCCAGCCTCACTCACACAGCCTGGCCCAGCCCAGCCTCACTCACACAGCCTGGCCCAGCCCAGCCTCACTCACACAGCCTGGCCCAGCCCAGCCTCACTCACACAGCCTGGCCCAGCCCAGCCTCACTCACACAGCCTGGCCCAGCCCAGCCTCACTCACACAGCCTGGCCCAGCCCAGCCTCACTCACACAGCCTGGCCCAGCCCAGCCTCACTCACACAGCCTGGCCCAGCCCAGCCTCACTCACACAGCCTGGCCCAGCCCAGCCTCACTCACACAGCCTGGCCCAGCCCAGCCTCACTCACACAGCCTGGCCCAGCCCAGCCTCACTCACACAGCCTGGCCCAGCCCAGCCTCACTCACACAGCCTGGCCCAGCCCAGCCTCACTCACACAGCCTGGCCCAGCCCAGCCTCACTCACACAGCCTGGCCCAGCCCAGCCTCACTCACACAGCCTGGCCCAGCCCAGCCTCACTCACACAGCCTGGCCCAGCCCAGCCTCACTCACACAGCCTGGCCCAGCCCAGCCTCACTCACACAGCCTGGCCCAGCCCAGCCTCACTCACACAGCCTGGCCCAGCCCAGCCTCACTCACACAGCCTGGCCCAGCCCAGCCTCACTCACACAGCCTGGCCCAGCCCAGCCTCACTCACACAGCCTGGCCCAGCCCAGCCTCACTCACACAGCCTGGCCCAGCCCAGCCTCACTCACACAGCCTGGCCCAGCCCAGCCTCACTCACACAGCCTGGCCCAGCCCAGCCTCACTCACACAGCCTGGCCCAGCCCAGCCTCACTCACACAGCCTGGCCCAGCCCAGCCTCACTCACACAGCCTGGCCCAGCCCAGCCTCACTCACACAGCCTGGCCCAGCCCAGCCTCACTCACACAGCCTGGCCCAGCCCAGCCTCACTCACACAGCCTGGCCCAGCCCAGCCTCACTCACACAGCCTGGCCCAGCCCAGCCTCACTCACACAGCCTGGCCCAGCCCAGCCTCACTCACACAGCCTGGCCCAGCCCAGCCTCACTCACACAGCCTGGCCCAGCCCAGCCTCACTCACACAGCCTGGCCCAGCCCAGCCTCACTCACACAGCCTGGCCCAGCCCAGCCTCACTCACACAGCCTGGCCCAGCCCAGCCTCACTCACACAGCCTGGCCCAGCCCAGCCTCACTCACACAGCCTGGCCCAGCCCAGCCTCACTCACACAGCCTGGCCCAGCCCAGCCTCACTCACACAGCCTGGCCCAGCCCAGCCTCACTCACACAGCCTGGCCCAGCCCAGCCTCACTCACACAGCCTGGCCCAGCCCAGCCTCACTCACACAGCCTGGCCCAGCCCAGCCTCACTCACACAGCCTGGCCCAGCCCAGCCTCACTCACACAGCCTGGCCCAGCCCAGCCTCACTCACACAGCCTGGCCCAGCCCAGCCTCACTCACACAGCCTGGCCCAGCCCAGCCTCACTCACACAGCCTGGCCCAGCCCAGCCTCACTCACACAGCCTGGCCCAGCCCAGCCTCACTCACACAGCCTGGCCCAGCCCAGCCTCACTCACACAGCCTGGCACAGCCCAGCCTCACTCACACAGCCTGGCACAGCCCAGCCTCACTCACACAGCCTGGCACAGCCCAGCCTCACTCACACAGCCTGGCACAGCCCAGCCTCACTCACACAGCCTGGCACAGCCCAGCCTCACTCACACAGCCTGGCACAGCCCAGCCTCACTCACACAGCCTGGCACAGCCCAGCCTCACTCACACAGCCTGGCACAGCCCAGCCTCACTCACACAGCCTGGCACAGCCCAGCCTCACTCACACAGCCTGGCACAGCCCAGCCTCACTCACACAGCCTGGCACAGCCCAGCCTCACTCACACAGCCTGGCACAGCCCAGCCTCACTCACACAGCCTGGCACAGCCCAGCCTCACTCACACAGCCTGGCACAGCCCAGCCTCACTCACACAGCCTGGCACAGCCCAGCCTCACTCACACAGCCTGGCACAGCCCAGCCTCACTCACACAGCCTGGCACAGCCCAGCCTCACTCACACAGCCTGGCACAGCCCAGCCTCACTCACACAGCCTGGCACAGCCCAGCCTCACTCACACAGCCTGGCACAGCCCAGCCTCACTCACACAGCCTGGCACAGCCCAGCCTCACTCACACAGCCTGGCACAGCCCAGCCTCACTCACACAGCCTGGCACAGCCCAGCCTCACTCACACAGCCTGGCACAGCCCAGCCTCACTCACACAGCCTGGCACAGCCCAGCCTCACTCACACAGCCTGGCACAGCCCAGCCTCACTCACACAGCCTGGCACAGCCCAGCCTCACTCACACAGCCTGGCACAGCCCAGCCTCACTCACACAGCCTGGCACAGCCCAGCCTCACTCACACAGCCTGGCACAGCCCAGCCTCACTCACACAGCCTGGCACAGCCCAGCCTCACTCACACAGCCTGGCACAGCCCAGCCTCACTCACACAGCCTGGCACAGCCCAGCCTCACTCACACAGCCTGGCACAGCCCAGCCTCACTCACACAGCCTGGCACAGCCCAGCCTCACTCACACAGCCTGGCACAGCCCAGCCTCACTCACACAGCCTGGCACAGCCCAGCCTCACTCACACAGCCTGGCACAGCCCAGCCTCACTCACACAGCCTGGCACAGCCCAGCCTCACTCACACAGCCTGGCACAGCCCAGCCTCACTCACACAGCCTGGCACAGCCCAGCCTCACTCACACAGCCTGGCACAGCCCAGCCTCACTCACACAGCCTGGCACAGCCCAGCCTCACTCACACAGCCTGGCACAGCCCAGCCTCACTCACACAGCCTGGCACAGCCCAGCCTCACTCACACAGCCTGGCACAGCCCAGCCTCACTCACACAGCCTGGCACAGCCCAGCCTCACTCACACAGCCTGGCACAGCCCAGCCTCACTCACACAGCCTGGCACAGCCCAGCCTCACTCACACAGCCTGGCACAGCCCAGCCTCACTCACACAGCCTGGCACAGCCCAGCCTCACTCACACAGCCTGGCACAGCCCAGCCTCACTCACACAGCCTGGCACAGCCCAGCCTCACTCACACAGCCTGGCACAGCCCAGCCTCACTCACACAGCCTGGCACAGCCCAGCCTCACTCACACAGCCTGGCACAGCCCAGCCTCACTCACACAGCCTGGCACAGCCCAGCCTCACTCACACAGCCTGGCACAGCCCAGCCTCACTCACACAGCCTGGCACAGCCCAGCCTCACTCACACAGCCTGGCACAGCCCAGCCTCACTCACACAGCCTGGCACAGCCCAGCCTCACTCACACAGCCTGGCACAGCCCAGCCTCACTCACACAGCCTGGCACAGCCCAGCCTCACTCACACAGCCTGGCACAGCCCAGCCTCACTCACACAGCCTGGCACAGCCCAGCCTCACTCACACAGCCTGGCACAGCCCAGCCTCACTCACACAGCCTGGCACAGCCCAGCCTCACTCACACAGCCTGGCACAGCCCAGCCTCACTCACACAGCCTGGCACAGCCCAGCCTCACTCACACAGCCTGGCACAGCCCAGCCTCACTCACACAGCCTGGCACAGCCCAGCCTCACTCACACAGCCTGGCACAGCCCAGCCTCACTCACACAGCCTGGCACAGCCCAGCCTCACTCACACAGCCTGGCACAGCCCAGCCTCACTCACACAGCCTGGCACAGCCCAGCCTCACTCACACAGCCTGGCACAGCCCAGCCTCACTCACACAGCCTGGCACAGCCCAGCCTCACTCACACAGCCTGGCACAGCCCAGCCTCACTCACACAGCCTGGCACAGCCCAGCCTCACTCACACAGCCTGGCACAGCCCAGCCTCACTCACACAGCCTGGCACAGCCCAGCCTCACTCACACAGCCTGGCACAGCCCAGCCTCACTCACACAGCCTGGCACAGCCCAGCCTCACTCACACAGCCTGGCACAGCCCAGCCTCACTCACACAGCCTGGCACAGCCCAGCCTCACTCACACAGCCTGGCACAGCCCAGCCTCACTCACACAGCCTGGCACAGCCCAGCCTCACTCACACAGCCTGGCACAGCCCAGCCTCACTCACACAGCCTGGCACAGCCCAGCCTCACTCACACAGCCTGGCACAGCCCAGCCTCACTCACACAGCCTGGCACAGCCCAGCCTCACTCACACAGCCTGGCACAGCCCAGCCTCACTCACACAGCCTGGCACAGCCCAGCCTCACTCACACAGCCTGGCACAGCCCAGCCTCACTCACACAGCCTGGCATACAATCCTGTGCCTCCCTTCTCCCAGTGACAGATGCAAACCCGCTTATACACAGGTGACCTTTCCCCTGCCCCCCCTCCATCCGGGTCGTGACTCTGCCCCCGGCCTGCTGCAGGAGATCCCACCTATGCCCCGTCTGTCCATGGCGCCCACCCCCCGTGTACCTGGCACTCGTCACAGCAGACACTACACGCACTCATGGAGGAGGGTGGGGGATGGGGCTCTATTACCGGAGGGCGCCCCGGTGCAGGCTGCAGTAGGCCGGCTCTGGCGGCGGGTCCATGCGGGGTGGAGTAGATGAAGCTGGCCGCTGCTTGCTGCTCCGGAGCGCACAGTCCGTGCGGGGGATGGTGCACCGGGCCGGGGGAGGACAGGACGTGCAGGTATCCGCCGCCTCCTGCGCCAACCACAGCGCCGCCCCCGGCCACGAACCCCCCGGAGAAGCTGGAGCATTTGTCGGGGAGCAGCAGCTGGTCGTGCCCGAGGTGGCTTCCCTTTCTCATGGTACGGAGCCGCCGCCTTCTCCTTGTGACCCCAGTAATCCGCACTGCCCGGCCTGCACCCTACAAATAGCCGGGGCTGGAGTTAGAGCAGGTCCCCTCGGTGCTGAGGTGAGCTCGCCGGGGGGCTATCGAGCACCGGGGGAGGCAGATGGAGGCGGATTGTACGGCTGTGTGTGCTCGGGCCCCGGCTCCGACCTCCCTGCCACCGCCGCGGCTGAAAAATGGCTCCAGGAAGCTGACAATGAATGAAGGGATGCGGTTTACGCGCGAAGGTCCTCCCGCGAAACTCAGATTTCCCGCCGTCTTTTTCAAATTGGATTTGCATAACCCCGCCCCACGTAGTTTCCCACATTGTGATTGGACCGGGAGACGCTCACGTTCTGGACGTTGTATCGCCACACAGCTTCCCGCTGTCATTGGCTGTCAGTGTCATTCTCCACAGCGCGTCATTGGTGTGTGCCCTTGCCGCTGCCTGCCTGCTTTGCTATATGTGCTGCCTGCCTGCTGTATGTTCTGTCTGCTGTGTGTGCTGCCTGCTGTATGTTCTGTCTGCTGTGTGCGCTGCCTGCCTGCTGTATGTTCTGTCTGCTGTGTGTCCTGCCTGCTGTATGTTCTGTCTGCTGTGTGTGCTGCCTGCTGTATGTTCTGTCTGCTGTGTGTGCTGCCTGCTGTATGTTCTGTCTGCTGTGCGTGCTGCCTGCTGTATGTTCTGTCTGCTGTGCGTGCTGCCTGCTGTATGTTCTGTCTGCTGTGCGTGCTGCCTGCCTGCTGTATGTTCTGTCTGCTGTGTGTGCTGCCTGCTGTATGTTCTGTCTGCTGTGTGTCCTGCCTGCTGTATGTTCTGTCTGCTGTGTGTGCTGCCTGCTGTATGTTCTGTCTGCTGTGTGTGCTGCCTGCTGTATGTTCTGTCTGCTGTGCGTGCTGCCTGCTGTATGTTCTGTCTGCTGTGCGTGCTGCCTGCCTGCTGTATGTTCTGTCTGCTGTGTGTGCTGCCTGCTGTATGTTCTGTCTGCTGTATGTGCTGCCTGCTGTATGTTCTGTCTGCTGTGTGTGCTGCCTGCCTGCTGTATGTTCTGTCTGCTGTGTGTGCTGCCTGCTGTATGTTCTGTCTGCTGTGTGTGCTGCCTGCTGTATGTTCTGTCTGCTGTGTGTGCTGCCTGCTGTATGTTCTGTCTGCTGTGTGTGCTGTCTGCTGTATGTTCTGTCTGCTGTGTGTGCTGCCTGCTGTATGTTCTGTCTGCTGTGTGTGCTGCCTGCCTGCTGTATGTTCTGTCTGCTGTGTGTGCTGCCTGCTGTATGTTCTGTCTGCTGTGTGTGCTGCCTGCTGTATGTTCTGTCTGCTGTGTGTGCTGCCTGCTGTATGTTCTGTCTGCTGTGTGTGCTGTCTGCTGTATGTTCTGTCTGCTGTGTGTGCTGCCTGCTGTATGTTCTGTCTGCTGTGTGTGCTGCCTGCTGTATGTTCTGTCTGCTGTGCGTGCTGCCTGCCTGCTGTATGTTCTGTCTGCTGTGTGTGCTGCCTGCTGTATGTTCTGTCTGCTGTGTGTGCTGTCTGCTGTATGTTCTGTCTGCTGTGTGTGCTGCCTGCCTGCTGTATGTTCTGTCTGCTGTGTGTGCTGCCTGCTGTATGTTCTGTCTGCTGTGCGTGCTGCCTGCCTGCTGTATGTTCTGTCTGCTGTGTGTGCTGCCTGCTGTATGTTCTGTCTGCTGTGTGTGCTGTCTGCTGTATGTTCTGTCTGCTGTGTGTGCTGCCTGCCTGCTGTATGTTCTGTCTGCTGTATGTGCTGTCTGCTGTATGTTCTGCCTGCTGTATGTTCTGTCTGCTGTGTGTGCTGCCTGCCTGCTGTATGTTCTGCCTGCTGTATGTTCTGTCTGCTGTGTGTGCTGCCTGCTGTATGTTCTGTCTGCTGTGTGTGCTGCCTGCTGTATGTTCTGTCTGCTGTATGTGCTGCCTGCTGTATATTCTGTCTGCTGTGTGTGCTGCCTGCCTGCTGTATGTTCTGTCTGCTGTGTGTGCTGCCTGCTGTATGTTCTGTCTGCTGTGCGTGCTGCCTGCCTGCTGTATGTTCTGTCTGCTGTGTGTGCTGCCTGCTGTATGTTCTGTCTGCTGTGTGTGCTGTCTGCTGTATGTTCTGTCTGCTGTGTGTGCTGCCTGCCTGCTGTATGTTCTGTCTGCTGTATGTGCTGTCTGCTGTATGTTCTGCCTGCTGTATGTTCTGTCTGCTGTGTGTGCTGCCTGCCTGCTGTATGTTCTGCCTGCTGTATGTTCTGTCTGCTGTGTGTGCTGCCTGCTGTATGTTCTGTCTGCTGTGTGTGCTGCCTGCTGTATGTTCTGTCTGCTGTATGTGCTGCCTGCTGTATATTCTGTCTGCTGTGTGTGCTGCCTGCCTGCTGTATGTTCTGTCTGCTGTGTGTGCTGCCTGCTGTATGTTCTGTCTGCTGTGTGTGCTGTCTGCTGTATGTTCTGTCTGCTGTGTGTGCTGCCTGCCTGCTGTATGTTCTGTCTGCTGTATGTGCTGTCTGCTGTATGTTCTGCCTGCTGTATGTTCTGCCTGCTGTATGTTCTGTCTGCTGTGTGTGCTGCCTGCTGTATGTTCTGTCTGCTGTGTGTGCTGCCTGCTGTATGTTCTGTCTGCTGTGTGTGCTGCCTGCCTGCTGTATGTTCTGTCTGCTGTATGTGCTGTCTGCTGTATGTTCTGCCTGCTGTATGTTCTGTCTGCTGTGTGTGCTGCCTGCTGTATGTTCTGTCTGCTGTGTGTGCTGCCTGCTGTATGTTCTGTCTGCTGTGCGTGCTGCCTGCCTGCTGTACTGTCTGCTGTGTGTGCTGCCTGCTGTATATTCTGTCTGCTGTGTGTTCTGCCTGCTGTATGTTCTGCCTGCTGTATGTTCTGCCTGCTGTATGTTCTGCCTGCTGTATGTTCTGCCTGCTGTATGTTCTGTCTGCTGTGTGTTCTGCCTGCTGTATGTTTTGCCTGCTGTATGTGCTGTCTGCTGTGTGTGCTGCCTGTCTGCTGTATGTTCTGCCTGCTGTATGTTCTGCCTGCTGTATGTTCTGTCTGCTGTATGTGCTGCCTGCCTGCTGTGTGTTCTGCCTGCTGTATGTTCTGCCTGCTGTATGTTCTGTCTGCTGTATGTGCTGTCTGCTGTGTGTGCTGCCTGCCTGCTGTGTGTTCTGCCTGCTGTATGTTCTGCCTGCTGTATGTTCTGTCTGCTGTATGTGCTGTCTGCTGTGTGTGCTGCCTGCCTGCTGTATGTTCTGCCTGCTTTGCTATATGTTCTGCCTGCCTGCTGTATGTTCTGCCTGCTGTGTGTGTTCTGCCTGCTGTGTGTGCTGCCTGCTGCTGTATGTGCTGTCTGCTGTATGTGCTGTCTGCTTTATGTGCTGCCTGCTGTATATTCTGTCTGCTGTGTGTGCTGCCTGCTGTGTGTGCTGCCTGCTGTGTGTTTTGCCTGCTGTATGTTCTGTCTGCTGTGTGTGCTGCCTGCTGTATGTGCTGTCGGCTGTGTGTGCTGCCTGCCTGCTGTATGTTCTGTCTGCTCTATGAGCTTCCTGCTGTGTGTGCTGCCTGCCTGCTGTGTGTTCTGCCTGCTGTATGTTCTGCCTGCCTGCTGTGGGTGCTGCCTATTGTTGTTGCTGTCTGCCTGCTGTATGTTCTGCCTGCTTGCTGTATGTTCTGTCTGCTGTGTGTGCTGCCTGCCTGCTGTATGTTCTGTCTGCTGTGTGTGCTGCCTGCCTGCTGTATGTTCTGTCTGCTGTGTGTGCTGTCTGCTGTGTGTGCTGCCTGCCTGCTGTATGTTCTGTCTGCTGTGTGTGCTGCCTGCCTGCCATATGTTCTGTCTGCTCTATGAGCTGCCTACTGTGTGTGCTGCCTGCTGTATGTTCTGCCTGCTGTATGTTCTGCCTGCTGTATGTTCTGCCTGCCTGCTGTGGGTGCTGCCTATTGTTGATGTCTGCCTGCTGTATGTTCTGTCTGCTGTGTGTGCTGCCTGCCTGCTGTGGGTGCTGCCTATTGTTGGTGCTGTCTGCCTGCTGAAGGTCTGCTCTCCTTGAGGAGCCACACAAGATGTTGTTATAAATGTAAAAAGCAAAAGACATCTGTCAGGGGGAGGGAAGGCACTGAGGTTAATAAAGGGGTATTCTGGTTAGTGAATAATATACCTGACTGTTTGTTCAGCATGAATTTCTTTTCTCCGGCTGGAAAGTTTCACACCTATCCAGAGAAGGCGGGATTACTTGAGATACAGGACAGAAGTGGTACTGTACAGTGTATATACAGGACAGGAGGAGTGGTACTGTGTAGTGTATATATACAAGACAGGGGGAGTTGTACTGTGTAGTGTATATATACAGGACAGGGGGAGTTGTACTGTGCAGTGTATATATACAGGACAGGAGGAGTGGTACTGTGCAGTGTATATATACAGGACAGGAGGAGTGGTACTGTGCAGTGTATATATACAGGACAGGAGGAGTGGTACTGTGCAGTGTATATATACAGGACAGGGGGAGTTGTACTGTGCAGTGTATAGATACAGGACAGGAGGAGTGGTACTGTGCAGTGTATATATACAGGACAGGGGGAGTTGTACTGTGCAGTGTATAGATACAGGACAGGAGGAGTGGTACTGTGCAGTGTATATATACAGGACAGGAGGAGTGGTACTGTGCAGTGTATAAATACAAGACCGGAGGTGTAGTACTGTGCAGTGTGTATATACAGGACAGGAGAAGTGGTACTGTGCAGTGTATATATACAGGACAGGAGAAGTGGTACTGTGCAGTGTATATATACAGGACAGGAGAAGTGGTACTGTGCAGTGTATATATACAGGACAGGAGAAGTGGTACTGTGCAGTGTATATATACAGGACAGGAGAAGTGGTACTGTGCAGTGTATATATACAGGACAGGAGAAGTGGTACTGTGCAGTGTATATATACAGGACAGGAGAAGTGGTACTGTGCAGTGTATATATACAGGACAGGAGAAGTGGTACTGTGCAGTGTATATATACAGGACAGGAGAAGTGGTACTGTGCAGTGTATATATACAGGACAGGAGAAGTGGTACTGTGCAGTGTATAAATACAAGACCGGAGGTGTGGTACTGTGCAGTGTGTATATACAGGACAGGAGAAGTGGTACTGTGCAGTGTATATATACAGGACAGGAGAAGTGGTACTGTGCAGTGTATATATACAGGACAGGGGGAGTTGTACTGTGCAGTGTATAGATACAGGACAGGAGGAGTGGTACTGTGCAGTGTATATATACAGGACAGGGGGAGTTGTACTGTGCAGTGTATAGATACAGGACAGGAGGAGTGGTACTGTGCAGTGTATATATACAGGACAGGAGGAGTGGTACTGTGCAGTGTATAAATACAAGACCGGAGGTGTAGTACTGTGCAGTGTGTATATACAGGACAGGAGAAGTGGTACTGTGCAGTGTATATATACAGGACAGGAGAAGTGGTACTGTGCAGTGTATATATACAGGACAGGAGAAGTGGTACTGTGCAGTGTATATATACAGGACAGGAGAAGTGGTACTGTGCAGTGTATATATACAGGACAGGAGAAGTGGTACTGTGCAGTGTATATATACAGGACAGGAGAAGTGGTACTGTGCAGTGTATATATACAGGACAGGAGAAGTGGTACTGTGCAGTGTATATATACAGGACAGGAGAAGTGGTACTGTGCAGTGTATATATACAGGACAGGAGAAGTGGTACTGTGCAGTGTATATATACAGGACAGGAGAAGTGGTACTGTGCAGTGTATAAATACAAGACCGGAGGTGTGGTACTGTGCAGTGTGTATATACAGGACAGGAGAAGTGGTACTGTGCAGTGTATATATACAGGACAGGAGAAGTGGTACTGTGCAGTGTATATATACAGGACAGGAGAAGTGGTACTGTGCAGTGTATACAGGACAGGAGAAGTGGTACTGTGCAGTGTATATATACAGGACAGGAGAAGTGGTACTGTGCAGTGTATATATACAGGACAGGAGAAGTGGTACTGTGCAGTGTATAAATACAAGACCGGAGGTGTAGTACTGTGCAGTGTGTATATACAGGACAGGAGAAGTGGTACTGTGCAGTGTATATATACAGGACAGGAGAAGTGGTACTGTGCAGTGTATATATACAGGACAGGAGAAGTGGTACTGTGCAGTGTATATATACAGGACAGGAGAAGTGGTACTGTGCAGTGTATATATACAGGACAGGAGAAGTGGTACTGTGCAGTGTATAAATACAAGACCGGAGGTGTGGTACTATGCAGTGTATACAGTGGGGCAAAAAAAGTATTTAGTCAGTCAGCAATAGTGCAAGTTCCACCACTTAAAAAGATGAGAGGCGTCTGTAATTTACATCATAGGTAGACCTCAACTATGGGAGACAAACTGAGGAAAAAAAATCCAGAAAATCACATTGTCTGTTTTTTTTATCATTTTTTTTGCATATTATGGTGGAAAATAAGTATTTGGCCAGAAACGAACAATCAAGATTTCTGGCTCTCACAGACTGACATGAGCAGTACATCTACTGCGCATATCGTGTCTCCTCCTTTGATGTGGGATCCGGCGTTGAGCCCACATCAAAGTCGCGACATGTCAGCTGTTTTGTACAGCTGACATGTGTGCACAATAGCGGCGGGTGAAATAGCGATTCCCCCGCCGCTATTAACCTGTTAAATGCCGCTGTCAAACGCTGACAGCGGCATTTAACCGTCGCGCAGACGGAAAAGAAGCGCATCGCCAAACCCCGTCACATGATCGGGGTCGGCGATGCGTCAGGATGGTAACCATAGAGGTCCTTGAGACCTCTATGGTTACTGATGCCGGCCTGCTGTGAGCGCCCCCCTGTGGTCGGCGCTCATAGCACACCTGCAATTCAGCTACATAGCAGCGATCTGATGTTCGCTGCTATGTAGCAGAGCCGATCGAGTGGTGCCAGCTTCTAGCCTCCCATGGAGGCTATTGAGGCATGGCAAAAGTTAAAAAAAAATGTTTTTAAAAATATGAAAAAAATATGAAAGTTTAACCCCTTAATGACCACCAATACGTCTTTTAACTGACCTGAGATATAAGAGAATAGCCTCCCCATACAGATGACAATCCAGCATCTGTTGGTTGTACACTATAGCTGACAACTTGCTGTATCAGCCACGATCAGTATTTGCACCGTCCAAATCTGTTTAACCCCTTAGATGCTGCTGTCAATAGTGACTACATCATTATAAATGGTCAACAGAGTGTGGGGGCTTCTTCTTTATCCCAATTGGTGCCCTTATATCATGATTTTGTTGTCCTGATGTTTGCGATGGCAATTCATGACCAAATAGTGGCCTTAGAGTCTGACGGCTGTAGTAATCTGTTTAGAAGTTAGCAACATTTAGGTGGTAAAAATACACATTTTCATTTCTGTCATGCCACTTTGCATTAATTCCTGTAAAGCACCTGAAGGGTTAATAAACTACCTGACAGCAGTTTTCAATATGTTTAGGGGTGCTGTTTTTAAAATGGTATCACGTTTGGGGGTTTCCCAATATATGGGACCCCTAAAGTTACTTCAAACATGGATAAGTCACTAAAAAAATAAATGTGGTAAATTTCTTTGAAAAAATGAAAAATTGCTGCTACATTTTTAAACCTCCTACAATGCTAACAAAATAAAATAACATTTTACAAATGATGCTGATGTAAAGCAGGCATGTGGGAAATGTTATTTATTAATGGTTTGCTGTTGTATGACTATCTGGATTAAAGGGATAATCATTCAAATTTAGAAAATTGCTAATTTTTTAACATTTTCCTCCAATTTTTTATATTTTTTATAAATAAACACAAAAAATGTTGAACTAAATTTACCATTATCATAAAGTATAATGTGTCACGAAAAAACAATCTCAAAATCACTGGGATTTGTTGAAGCGTTGCAGAGTTATTACCACATAAAGTGACACTGGTCAGATTTCAAAAATTTGGCTCGGTCACTAAGGGGTTAAATAACCCCCATTTCGCCCCATGCAAAATATAATAAAAAAAAATAAATCAAACCTACACATATTTGGTATCGCCGCGTTCAGAATTGCCCGATCTATCAGTAAAAAAAAAGCATTAACCTGATCGCTAAACAGCGTAGCGAGAAAAAAATTTGAAACACCAGAATTACTTTTTTTTTGGTCGCCGCGACATTGCATTCAAATGCAATAACGGGCGATCAAAAGAACATATCTGCACAAATGTGGTATCATTAAAAACGTCAGCTCGGCACGCAAAAAACAAGCCCTCACATGGCCATATTAACGGAAAAATAAAAAAGTTACGGCTCTGGGAAGGAGGGGAGCGAAAAACGAAAACACAAAAATGAAAAAGGGCCGCGGCATGAAGGGGTTAAGAGGCTCCTCTTTCCTCCACTCATTACCTGTAGTAATGGCACCTGTTTAAACTTGTTATCAGTATAAAAAGACACCTGTGCACACCCTCAAACAGTCTGACTCCAAACTCCACTATGGTGAAGACCAAAGAGCTGTCAAAGGACACCAGAAACAAAATTGTAGCCCTGCACCAGGCTGGGAAGACTGAATCTGCAATAGCCAACCAGCTTGGAGTGAAGAAATCAACAGTGGGAGCAATAATTAGAAAATGGAAGACATACAAGACCACTGATAATCTCCCTCGATCTGGGGCTCCACGCAAAATCCCACCCCGTGGGGTCAGAATGATCACAAGAACGGTGAGCAAAAATCCCAGAACCACGCGGGGGGACCTAGTGAATGAACTGCAGAGAGCTGGGACCAATGTAACAAGGCCTACCATAAGTAACACACTACGCCACCATGGACTCAGATCCTGCAGTGCCAGACGTGTCCCACTGCTTAAGCCAATACATGTCCGGGCCTGTCTGAAGTTTGCTAGAGAGCATTTGGATGATCCAGAGGAGTTTTGGGAGAATGTCCTATGGTCTGATGAAACCAAACTGGAACTGTTTGATAGAAACACAACTTGTCGTGTTTGGAGGAAAAAGAATACTGAGTTGCATCCATCAAACACCATACCTACTGTAAAGCATGGTGGTGGAAACATCATGCTTTGGGGCTGTTTCTCTGCAAAGGGGCCAGGACGACTGATCCGGGTACATGAAAGAATGAATGGGGCCATTTATCGTGAGATTTTGAGTGCAAACCTCCTTCCATCAGCAAGGGCATTAAAGATGAAACGTGGCTGGGTCTTTCAACATGACAATGATCCAAAGCACACCACCAGGGCAACGAAGGAGTGGCTTCGTAAGAAGCATTTCAAGGTCCTGGAGTGGCCTAGCCAGTCTCCAGATCTCAACCCTATAGAAAACCTTTGGAGGGAGTTGAAAGTCCGTGTTGCCAAGCGAAAAGCTAAAAACATCACTGCTCTAGAGGAGATCTGCATGGAGGAATGGGCCAACATACCAACAACAGTGTGTGGCAACCTTGTGAAGACTTACAGAAAACGTTTGACCTCTGTCATTGCCAACAAAGGATATATTACAAAGTATTGAGATGAAATTTTGTTTCTGACCAAATACTTATTTTCCACCATAATATGCAAATAAAATGTTAAAAAAACAGACAATGTGATTTTCTGGATTTTTTTTTCTCAGTTTGTCTCCCATAGTTGAGGTCTACCTATGATGTAAATTACAGACGCCTCTCATCTTTTTAAGTGGTGGAACTTGCACTATTGCTGACTGACTAAATACTTTTTTGCCCCACTGTATATACAGGACAGGGGGAGTGGTACTGTGCAGTGTACAGGGTCGGACTGGGGCACCGGGACACCGGAGAATCCTCCGGTGGGCCCCGCCCCCAGCCCCTGCCTCCCTCATTTGTGCCTGCCCTGCATCATGCTCATAGCATGCACCCAGCAGTGCACACCTTATTGTATAGCCGGCATCGGCTGGCAGACTGCACAGGTGATGGGAAGTGCAGGAGCAGCTCCTTCACATCACCTGCTGCCTCTGCCATTACTCTGCCAGGAGAGCTGTGTGTGTGTGCGGACCCTCACTTCAGCCAGCAGTCAGCAGAACAGCTGACTGTGAGGCTGAGAGCAGACAGCACACACAGCTGACCCGCAGTCAGTCACCAGTTTCCTGTGCTCTGTCCCTCTGCTTCTCTTCAGCAAAGCCCTGGACAGCAGTGTAAACGCTGATTGGCTGCAATTCAGCCAATCAGCGCTAGTTTTCATTGTGTGAGCTCTCACCACAGCTCAGGCAAGGAGCTGTGCTGTGATTGGTCAGCAGTCCTACCCAAGCAGCAGTGGAGCAGAGGGAGTCTGATGGCTGCAGTCAGTGTGACTGTAAGTACATAACTATATGATGCCGGCACCCTGAGTAGATCTCCAGCCACAGAGGCAGTTAGGGGAGGGGGCCCCATGCATCCTATAGGTGACACAGGGGAGGGGGCCCACAGTGATATTCTAATTTTCTTGTGGGCCCCTCCCCCATTGTGTCAACCACCTCTATTTTAGGCTATGTGCACACGTACTAGGGTCCACTGCGGATTTTTCTGCAGCGGATTTGATAAATCCGCAGTGGAAAACCGCTGCGGATTTACCGCGGTTTTTCTGCTTTTTCCACTGCGGTTTTACAACTGCAGTTTTCCATAAGGGCAGTTGTAAAACCGCTGCGGAAAACGCAGAAAGAAGTGACATGCTGCGGAATGTAAACCACTGTGTTTCTGCGCATTTTTTTCCACAGCATGGGCGCAGCGTTTTCGGTTTCCCATAGGTTTACATGGTACTGTAAACGCATGGGAAACTGCTGCGGATCCGCAGCTGCGGAAATACTGCGGATCCGCAGCAAAATCTGCATCGTCTTACTGTGGCTTCCCTTTCACTCTCTGAGCAGGCCCACAGGAAAATAGAGGTGAAACAGTGGGGGAGGGGGCCCATAGGATATTGGGTGACACAGTGGTGAAGGGGGTCCTCAGGTGATTAACACCTTTATGACATCTGCCTTACATGTATGGCGCGCGTTAAATGCCAGTGTCAATCTCTGACTGCAGCATATAACACGTGCCAGCTTGCGTGCGTATCATTCTCTCACCCATTGGTGCCCATGAGGTGATCGTGGGTCGCCGATGGGTTTTAATGACAGCCAGGGGTCTTCTTCCTGTAGCCGAGCTTTAAAGGAGACCATAATTTCTTCTATATGCAGGGATGCTGTGGCATCACTGCATATAATAGCACATGTGATCGGATGATCGCATCTTCATGTCCTCGAAGGCTATGTGCACATGTTGCGGATTAGGCTTAGGAATTTCTGGTATGGATTCTGCCTCTCCTGGCAGAAAACGCACCTGCAGATTTGTCGCATTTTTTTGTGCGGTTCCGCAGCGTTTTTTGTGTGTTTTTGCTGCAGTTTTTTTGCGGATTTGCTGCGGTTTTTACTCCTGCGGTGTTCTATAATGGAATGGGTACAAAAACACTGCAGATTCACAAAAAAGAAGTGACATGCTACTTTTTAAACCACAGCGTTTCCGCAGCAGATTTTCCGCAAAGTGTGCACAGCATTTTTTTTTTCTCATTTATTTACATTGTACTGTAAATCAATTGCGGATCTGCAGCGTTTCTGCACTGCAAAAAAATGCTGCGGATCCGCAGAGAATCCGCAACGTGTGCACATAACCTAAAGGGGCTAACTGTACCAGTGAAAGGTAAAAAGAAAATAAAAAAATTCCTAAAAGTTCAAATCACCCTTTTTATTCCATTGAAAATAAATATATTTTAAAAATAAAAAACAACAAATATTTGGTTTTGCTGGGTTCAGAAAAGTCCGATCGATCAAACTATAAAAACAATTAACTTGATCAGAAAACACTGTAAAAAGAAACAAATGCCAAATGTCCTTTTTTCTGTTCGCCACAATTCCACAAAAAAAGCTACAGTATAACAAATGATGAAAATATTACATCTATCCCAAAATCGTACTAATAAAAACAATGTCTCGCCCCCAACAGAAAACTTCCCTGTGTGTAATAAAATACGCAGCAGTCGCCGTCTTCTGCCGCTGTGTCGTTGCTTGTGTCTTCATTGCAGTAGAATATGGTCACCGGTAAGTATTTTACTACACACACTGGACCTACATTACTGTTCTCCTGTATGGTGTAGTATATAGAGGATCTGTCAGCTCTCCTGTGTGGTGTAGTATATAGAGGATCTGTCAGCTCTCCCGTGTGGTGTAGTATATAGAGGATCTGTCAGCTCTCCCGTGTGGTGTAGTATATAGAGGATCTGTCATCTCTCCTGTGTGGTGTAGTATATAGAGGATCTGTCAGCTCTCCTGTGTGGTGTAGTATATAGAGGATCTGTCATCTCTCCTGTGTGGTGTAGTATATAGAGGATCTGTCAGCTCTCCTGTGTGGTGTAGTATATAGAGGATCTGTCAGCTCTCCCGTGTGGTGTAGTATATAGAGGATCTGTCAGCTCTCCTGTGTGGTGTAGTATATAGAGGATCTGTCAGCTCTCCCGTGTGGTGTAGTATATAGAGGATCTGTCAGCTCTCCCGTGTGGTGTAGTATATAGAGGATCTGTCAGCTCTCCCGTGTGGTGTGGTATATAGAGGATCTGTCAGCTCTCCTGTGTGGTGTAGTATATAGAGGATCTGTCAGTTCTCCTGTGTGGTGTTGTATATAGAGGTTCTGTCAGTTCTCCCGTGTGGTGTAGTATATAGAGGATCCGTCAGCTCTCCCGTGTGGTGTAGTATATAGAGGATCCGTCAGTTCTCCCGTGTGGTGTAGTATATAGAGGATCTGTCAGCTCTCCCGTGTGGTGTAGTATATAGAGGATCTGTCAGCTCTCCCGTGTGGTGTAGTATATAGAGGATCTGTCAGCTCTCCCGTGTGGTGTCGTATATAGAGGATCTGTCAGCTCTCCCGTGTGGTGTCGTATATAGAGGATCTGTCAGCTCTCCCGTGTGGTGTAGTATATAGAGGATCTGTCAGCTCTCCCGTGTGGTGTAGTATATAGAGGATCCGTCAGCTCTCATGTGTGGTGTAGTATATAGAGGATCTGTCAGCTCTCCTGTGTGGTGTAGTATATTGAGGATCTGTCAGCTCTCCTGTGTGGTGTAATATATAGAGGATCCGTCAGCTCTCATGTGTGGTGTAGTATATAGAGGATCTGTCAGCTCTCCTGTGTGGTGTAGTATATAGAGGATCTGTCAGCTCTCATGTGTGGTGTAGTATATAGAGGATCTGTCAGCTCTCGTGTGTGGTGTGGTATATAGGATCTATCCTGTGTGGTATTTTTAAACTGCATGGTGGGCCCCAAGAATGATTTTTCTCTGGTGGGCCCAAGGTACTCCAGTCCGACGCTGGCAGTGTATATATATATACAGGACAGGAGAAGTGGTACTGTGCAGTGTATATATAGAACAGAAGTGGTACTGTGCAGTGTATATATACAGGACAGGACGAGTGGTACTGTTCAGTGTATAAATACAAGACCGGAGGTGTGGTACTGTGCAGTGTATATACAGGACAGGAGAAGTGGTATGATGCCCACATTGCTATATACTACGCGGGCTGTGCAATGTACTGCGCGGGCTGTGCAATGTACTGCGCGGGCTGTGCAATGTACTGCGCGGGCTGTGCTATACACTGCGCAGGCTGTGTTATACACTGCGCGGCCTGTGCTATACACTGCGCGGCCTGTGCTATACACTGCGCGGCCTGTGCTATACACTTCGTGGCCTGTGTTATACACGTGCGTGGGCTGTTATATACTACGTGAGCTGTGTTATATGCTATGTGGACTGTTACACACTCCGTGGGCTGTGCTCTATACTATGTGGCTGTGCTATATATTCCGTGGACTGTGTTATATACTACGTGGCTGTGCTATATACTACATGGCTGTGCTATATGCTACGTGGCTGTGCAATATGCTACGTGGCTGTGCTATTTACTAGGTGGGCTGTCATATACTACGTGGCCAGCTGCGAACAATCAGCGACAGGCGCAGTCCGCCCGCGAATTGGCGCAGGATTTGAACCACGCTTCGCTAATTGGTCACGGCCGGCCAAATCCTGGTATTCAATGTATCATTCTAAAATTTTTATAAATAAACTACATACATATTCTAGAATACCCGATGCGTTAGAACCGGGCTACCATCTAGTCCTCTATATACTGCACCACACAGAACTCATCCTATATATACTGCACAGCATGGGACTCATGGTCTATATACTGCACCACACGGGACTTATCCTCTATATACTGCACCACACGGGACTCATCCTCTATATACTGCACCACACGGGACTCATCCTCTATATACTGCACCACACGGGATTCATCCTCTATATACTGCACCACACGGGACTCATCCTCTATATACTGCACCACACGGGACTCATCCTCTATATACTGCACCACACGGGACTCATCCTCTATATACTGCACAGCACAGGACTCATCCTCTATATACTGCACCACACGGGACTCATCCTCTATATACTGCACAGCACAGGACTCATCCTCTATATACTGCACCACACGGGACTCATCCTCTATATACTGCACAGCACAGGACTCATCCTCTATATACTGCACCACACGGGACTCATCCTCTATATACTGCACAGCACAGGAGGTCCTCTATATCCCACTGGCCGTATTCCACTGCTTCTGGCAACTAAGAGGACCAAAGCTATGACACAGTGGCAGAAGACAGCGACTGTTACGCATTTTATTACACGCAGGGAACTTACATTACTGATACCACTCTGGTGGTGAAATAAAAAATACCCCTAAGTAATGCTTTAATAGTTTATGAAAGTATTCCAATGTGCCATAATTATCTGATGTTGCACTGTGCACAGCTATTTAAAGTTAAGTCTCATTTTACAGAAAATATTATACTGCTTGACTTGTGTGTGTGTGTAGAGATATATACGGTGTGTGTGTGTATATATATATATATATATATATATATATATACAGTGCCTACAAGTAGTATTCAACCCCCTGCAGATTTAGCAGGTTTACACATTTGGAATTAACTTGGCATTGTGACATTTGGACTGTAGATCAGCCTGGAAGTGTGAAATGCACTGCAGCAAGAAAGAATGTTATTTCTTTGTTTATTTTTTTTTTTTTAATTGTGAAAAGTCTTTTTAGAGGGTCATTTACTATTCAACCCCTCAACCCACCAGAATTCTGTTTGGTTCCCCTAAAGTATTAAGAAGTAGTTCAGGCACAAAGAACAATGAGCTTCACATGTTTGGATTAATTATCTCTTTTTCCAGCCTTTTCTGACTATTTAAGACCCTCCCCAAACTTGTGAACAGCACTCATACATGGTCAACATGGGAAAGACAAAGGAGCATTCCAAGGCCATCAGAGACAAGATCGTGGAGGGTCACAAGGCTGGCAAGGGGTACAAAACCCTTTCCAAGGAGTTGGGTCTACCTGTCTCCACTGTTGGGAGCATCATCCGGAAGTGGAAGGCTTATGGAACTACTGTTAGCCTTCCACGGCCTGGACAGCCTTTGAAAGTTTCCTCCCGTGCCGAGGCCAGGCTTGTCCGAAGAGTCAAGGCTAACCCAAGGACAACAAGGAAGGAGCTCCGGGAAGATCTCATGGCAGTGGGGACATTGGTTTCAGTCAATACCATAAGTAACGTACTCCACCGCAATGGTCTCCGTTCCAGACGAGCCCGTAAGGTACCTTTACTTTCAAAGTGTCATGTCAAGGCTCGTCTACAGTTTGCTCATGATCACTTGGAGGACTCTGAGACTGACTGGTTCAAGGTTCTCTGGTCTGATGAGACCAAGATCGAGATCTTTGGTGCCAACCACACACGTGACGTTTGGAGACTGGATGGCACTGCATATGACCCCAAGAATACCATCCCTACAGTCAAGCATGGTGGTGGCAGCATCATGCTGTGGGGCTGTTTCTCAGCCAAGGGGCCTGGCCATCTGGTCCGCATCCATGGGAAGATGGATAGCACGGCCTACCTGGAGATTTTGCCCAAGAACCTCCGCTCCTCCATCAAGGATCTTAAGATGGGTCGTCATTTCATCTTCCAACAAGACAACGACCCAAAGCACAAAGCCAAGAAAACCAAGGCCTGGTTCAAGAGGCAAAAAATCAAGGTGTTGCAGTGGCCTAGTCAGTCTCCTGACCTTAACCCAATTGAAAACTTGTGGAAGGAGCTCAAGATTAAAGTCCACACGAGACACCCAAAGAACCTAGATAACTTGGAGAAGATCTGCATGGAGGAGTGGGCCAAGATAACTCCAGAGACCTGTGTCGGCCTGATCAGGTCTTATAAAAGACGATTATTAGCTGTAATTGCAAACAAAGGTTATTCCACAAAATATTAAACCTAGGGGTTGAATAATAATTGACCCACACTTTTATGTTTAAAATTTATAAAAATTTAACTGAGCAACAAAACTTTTTGGTTTGTAAGATTTATGCATCTGTTAATAAATCCTGCTCTTGTTTGAAGTTTGAAGGCTCTAACTTATTTGCTTCTTATTAAACCTGCTAAATCTGCAGGGGGTTGAATACTACTTGTAGGCATTGTGTATATATATATATATATATATATATATATATATATATATACCCCCTTGTGACCGTCACCATCCTTAGTATAAACAGATCCTCGGACAGATATTTGTATTGTCCCCTTATACAGTTTGTAGCGATTTCACTCACTCAGCTGCGACGGCTGACACTCAGGAGACGTGTTCCTTTAAAGTTCACTGGGTTTATTGCTTCATAAACCGTGTGGCAAAACAACAGAAAGCAAAATAGCCTTTGGTTCAGGCAAAGGAAAACAAGTGTCCAGTTCATCCGGCTCAGTCCTGAAGCCGAACACACTCAGGGCTGTTTCACTCTATGTTTGGAGGTTCTGAGGGTGAGCGGAGCTACTTGGCCAAGGGTGCTTCTAAGAGTGTCATTGAAGTGATGTACAGCCAGATCAGGACAGGAAAAAGAAGAGATTGGGGACAATGATGAATGTAGGGAGTCTGAAAGTGCATGAGGATTAATAGCATGCAGATTTCTGAATGTGTGGTAGGTAGGAGTGTGCTGGGGTGAGTGAGGATTTGTGAGCATGAAGGAGAGAATGCTGTGTCAGAGAGGGGAAGCATTGAGTTATCTAGGTAGGAGATTTAACAGAGCCGGATAAAGACCAGGTCCAGGGTGTTACCATCTTTGTGTGTTTCAGAGGTTGAGAGCTGTGAGAGGCCTAGAGAAGTGGTTAGTGATAGAAGCTGGGATGCAGATGTGGAAGTGGGGCTGTTAATGGGGATGTTGAAGTCTCCCAGGATAAGGGTAGGGAGTTCTGAGGACATGAAGTGCGGCAGCCAGGCGGAGAAATGGTCCAGGAAGTGGGTGGGTGAGCCTTGGGGCCGGTATATGACCGCTACTCTGAGGGAGAGGGGACGAAAGAGCCTGATGGTGTGGACCTCAAAAGAAGGGAATGAGAGTGATGGAACTGGGAGGATGACCTGGAAGGTACATTGTGGGGAAATGAGAATACCGACTCCAACACCATGTCTGTTTGTGTGTCTTGGGGAATGTGAGAATTGTAAGCCACCATGGGAAATGGCAGCAGGAAAGACAGTGTCAGAATCCTGAATCCAAGTTTCCGTGAGGGCCAACAGATTCAGAGAGTTTTTCAGAAAGTAATTGTGTATGAAAGGAAGCTTGTTACATACAGACCGTGGATTCCAAAGAGCACAATTAAAAGAAGGAGATGAAGGAGTGCAATTAATATTAGTAAGATTATTAAGGTTTCGATCTGAGGTGGGGTAGGGGTTGAGGTTGGTGGATGGGGGACCAGGGTTGGGGGAGATGTCCCCTGAAATCAGTAGGAATTGGAAGATAAAGATCAAGTAATTTTTGGAATTGTATGAAGTTTTTTGTGCAGTGTGTTTGGGCAAGATGGACTGAGGTTTTTCAGGAAGGTGAGAAGTGCATGGGAGCTGTAAATGGGAGAGGGAAGGAGAGAGGAGCTGATGTACTGTATATGAGTTGTGATGGAGGGGGGATTGGGCGGTGTATGTGGATTGCAAGGGAGCATAGGAGGATAGGAATAAAGCACATGGATAGAAGGGAGTGCAGACTGTTGGTTACCTGATTCCTGCCCTGACTAACTGCCATGGAATAACTGCTGTATCACGATGCTTAGCTTCGTGACACTTTGCTTCTGGGATGCTTGCGCGCACCCCCACATGCGTGCACCCCTAAGGATGTTTCTAAATTTATAGTTCAGACTGCTGGGTCAGAAGGGATGGATTGTGGGAACTGGTTGGGGATAATTTGGCAGCTGGGGCCAGCACACCAGGTTTTTTTTTAGATGATCAAAGACATTCAACTTGGCAACATTTATTTTAACACCTTTCACCAGATAAGATCTACACAGTCATGGATATGCAACAGTGAGTATTAAGTACAATGCATCAAATTAACCCCTTTCTGACCTTAGACGTACTATCCCGTCGAGGTGCCCTGGGCCTATCTGACCCTCGACGGGATAGTACGTCATATGCGATCGGCAGCGCTCACGGGCGGAGCGCCGCCGATCGCGGCCGGGTGTCAGCTGCTTATCGCAGCTGACATCCGGCACTATGTGCCAGGAGCGGTCACGGACCGCCCCCGGCACAACAACCCCCGGCACACCACGATCAAAGATGATCGCGATGTGCCGGCGGTACAGGGAAGCATCGCGCAGGGAGGGGGCTCCCTGCGGGCTTCCCTGAGACCCCCGCAGCAACGCGATGTGATCGCGTTGCTGCGGGGGTCTTACCTCCCTCCCTGCCTGCTCCAGGCCCGGAACCAAGATGGCCGCGGATCCGGGTCCTGCAGGGAGGGAGGTGGCTTCACAGCGCCGGCTCAGAGCAGGCACTGTGAAGCCTGCAGCACTGTAAGTCAGATCAGTGATCTGACAGAGTGCTATGCAAACTGTCAGATTATTGATCCGTGATATCCCCTCCTGGGACAAAATAAAAAAGTTAAAAAAAAAATTTCCAAATGTGTAAAAAAAAAATATTCCTAAATAATGAAAAATATATATATATATATATATATTATTCCCATAAATACATTTCTTCAGCTAAATAAAAAAAAAAACAATAAAAGTGCACATATTAAGTATCGCCACGTCCGTAACGACCCGACCTATAAAACTGGCCCACTAGTTAACCCCTTCAGTAAACACCGTAAGAAAAAAAAAAAAACGAGGCAAAAAACAACGCTTTATTATCATACCGCCGAACAAAAAGTGGAATAACACGCAATCAAAAAGACAGCTATAAATAACCATGGTACCGCTGAAAACGTCATCTTGTCCCTCAAAAAACGAGCCACCATACAGTATCATCAGCAAAAAAATAAAAAAGTTATAGTCCTGAGAATAAAGCGATGCAAAAATAATTATTTTTTCTGTAAAATAGTTTTTATCGTATAAAAGCGCCAACACATAAAAAAATGATATAAATGAGGTGTCGGTGTAATCGTACTGACCCGAAGAATAAAACTGCTTTATCAATTTTACCAAACGCGGAACGGTATAAACGCCTCCCCCAAAAGAAATTCATGAATAGCTGGTTTTTGGTTATTCTTCTTCACAAAAATCTGAATAAAAAGTGATCAAAAAATGTCACATGCCCGAAAATGTGACCAATAAAAACGTCAACTCGTCCCGCAAAAAACAAGACCTCACATGACTCTGTGGACCAAAATATGGAAAAATTATAGCTCTCAAAATGTGGTAACGCAAAAAATATTTTATGCAATAAAAAGCGTCTTTTAGTGTGTGACGGCTGCCAATCATAAAAATCCGCTAAAAAACTCGCTATGAAAGTAAATCAAACCCCCCTTCATCACTCCCTTAGTTAGGGAAAAATTAAAAAAATGTATTTCCATTTTCCCATTAGGGCTAGGGTTAGGGCTAGGGTTAGGGCTAGGGTTATGGCTAGGGTTAGGGTTAGGGCTAGGGTTAGGGTTAGGGCTACGGTTAGGGTTAGGGTTAGGGCTAGGGTTAGGGTTAGGGTTAGGGTTGGGGCTACAGTTAGGGTTGGGGCTAAAGTTAGGGTTAGGGTTTAGATTACATTTACAGTTGGGAATAGGGTTGGGATTAGGGTTAGGGGTGTGTCAGGGTTAGAGGTGTGGTTAGGGTTACCGTTGGAATTAGGGTTAGGGGTGTGTTTGGATTAGGGTTTCAGTTATAATTGGGGGGTTTCCACTGTTTAGGCACATCAGGGGCTCTCCAAACACGACATGGCGTCTGATCTCAATTCCAGCCAATTCTGCGTTGAAAAAGTAAAACGGTGCTCCTTCCCTTCCGAGCTCTCCCGTGTGCCCAAACGGGGGTTTACCCCAACACATGGGGTATCAGCGTACTCAGGACAAATAGGACAACAACTTTTGGGGGCCAATTTCTCCTGTTACCCTTGGGAAAATACAAAACTGGGGGCTAAAAAATAATTTTGGGGGGAAAGTTTTTTTTTAAATTATTTTCACGGCTCTGCGTTACAAACTGTAGTGAAACACTTGGGGGTTCAAAGCTCTAACAACACATCTAGATGAGTTCCTTAAGGTGTCTAGTTTCCAAAATGGTGTCACTTGTGGGGGGTTTCTACTGTTTAGGTACATTAGGGGCTCTGCAAACGCAATGTGACACCTGCAGACCGTTCCATCAAAGTCTGCATTCCAAATGGAGCTCCTTCCCTTCCGAGCTCTCCCATATGCGCCCAAACAGTGGTTCCCCCCCACTTATGGGGTATGAGCGCACTCAGGACAAATTGGACAACAAATTTTGGGGTCCAATTTCTCCTGTTACCCTCGGGAAAATACAAAACTGGGGGCTAAAAAATAATTTTTGTGGGAAAAAATTTTTGTTTTATTTTTACGGCTCTGCATTATGAACTTCTGTGAAGCCCTTGCTGGGTCAAAGCGCTCACGACACATCTGGATATGTTCCTTAGGGGTCTCCTTTCCAAAATGGTGTCACTTGTGGGGGTGTTTTGCCCATTCTAGCGAAGGTCAGGTTTCGTATCTAGCTTTAAAAAGGTTTAATACCATAGTTTTGGTTTTGCTGTGTTATAAACCAATAAATATATAACCAGTGGTGGTTAAATTTATTACCTGTGTTTTTCAGTAACTATTAGAGTGTTGCATTCTGGGATTCACCAAGGTATCATGGGAAGGGGAAACTCCATTTTCTCTCTGTGTATTTCCCTGGACACACGTGTTAATCTGCTGTGTTGAACTACCTCACTTACTTGCCATTCCGGTTAAGATTATCCGGTAAGACCATTATCCCTGTTCTTGCTATGTAATGTTGTACAGAGTGTGATTAACTGTATAGCAGCTAGTACACAGGAAATGTGATTTTTGGTTACCTGCTGTATGTAGTTATTATAGAAGTTGCATCATCCTGTATGCTTTCCCTGTTAGTTGCAGTCATGTTATTATTTGCCCAATACTTATACAAATCATTTGTATTCTTATAGTTTTACCGCGCTCATGTTTACCAATAAACAAGTTAGACTACAGAGAACAGTCTGCTTATTTGGGAGACAGAAGTGGTTTATGCCGTATGTCGGATCACACACACCGTATCAACGTGTATGAAGACAGAACAGTAAAACGGATTCTTGACGCCAGCTTGGCCAGTAAAACGGATTCTTGACGCCAGTGGAGGCCAGTAAAACGCAGGCTAGATACCAGCAAGCAGTAAAACAGAAGCTAAATACCAGCGGAGGCTAGCAAAACCAGGCTAGACGCCAGCAATAACAAGACCACTTACACAGCCGCTTGTACCTCACCGCACAGCCTGCAGATACCGCAGCGGCCGCCATATTGCCCGCCAAGTGCTACACGTCTCAGTCTACGCTGAAGTCATTCCTACCCGCTCTGAGACGTCCTACAGCCTGCAAACGGACACACGATGTCTGCAAGTCGAGCATCCTCAGTCAGGACGAGGTCTCAAACAAGCCGCTCTAGCAAATCTTCCTCGAAAAGGTCTGTCACCCTCGCCCGAGCAGAAGCTGAGGCGGCGAAGGTAAGATCCTCCTTCGCTGCACAAGAGATGCAGTTAAAGTTAAGACAAGCAGAGCAAGAAGCAGAAAGAGCCCGCCTGCAAGCAGATAGAGAAGCAGAAAGAGCCCGCCTGCAAGCAGAGCAAGAAGCAGAAAGAGCCTGCCTGCAAGCAGATAGAGCCCGCCTGCAAGCCGAGCAAGAAGCAGAAAGAGCCCGCCTGCAAGCCGATAGAGACGCAGATACAGCACGCCTGCGAGCGACCTTAGAAAGGCTTTCCGCCGAAAAAGAAGCAGCAGCCGCAATAGCCAAAGCTGAGTTCTTAGAAGCCGTGGAGTTTCCCAAATCTGAGCGTGACAGCGACGTACGTGGACCAGACCTTGATCGTCAGGACCCTGCTCAACGCGTCTCAGAATATGTCCACCAACATCCCGGAATTGAAGACAACTCTGATCCGTTACACCAACCAGCCTATACAGATTACCAGAGATCCTTCCCCCAAACACCGTACTGGAAGCAGGAAGGTATACTGCGAAACTACGTCGACCACCACTATCGTCTTACAGAACAGAAGGTACGGCCTCCTCCCAGACTGACAGGGACACCCTTCGCTTCAGAACGGTTTTATACAGACTTTCCTAAGCCAGAAGCTCCTAACAGGTATGAGGATGCACCACACACACTGCATGACAACAGCACACCAGCTCATGTTGACACTGACTCAGCCACTATGAACTTTGCAAGGTTCTTTACCCGCCGGGAGCTGGTGACCAAGGGACTTGTAAAGTTCACCGATCGAGCTGAAAGCTACAGAGCTTGGCGAGCCTCCTTCCAGAACGCCATCAGAGACTTGTATCTTTCCAGTAGTGAAGAGTTAGATCTGCTGGTTAAGTGGCTTGGGAACGAGTCAGCTGAACACGCCAAAAGAATCAGGAACATTAACATAAAGTACCCACACACAGGACTTCGCATGGTGTGGGAGAGACTCGAAGAATGTTATGGGTCAATAGAAGCTATAGAAAATACTTTGTATAAAAGAATTGATGATTTCCCCAAGATAGCAAATAAGGGTTATCAAAAGCTCAGGGAACTGAGCGACTTGCTAATGGAGGTACATGCTGCTCAGGCAGAAGGTGAGCTACCAGGGTTGGCATTCCGGGACACTGCCAGAGGTGTCAACCCGATTGTCCAAAAGCTCCCTTACAATTTACAAGAAAAGTGGGTCAGTCACGGGTCCCGTTACAAACAGGCTCATAAGGTGCCATTTCCTCCTTTCAGGGTGTTTGTAGACTTTGTTGCTCAGCAGGCTAAAGTTAGAAATGACCCCAGTTTCGATTTCACTATGTCATGTACCACTGCCTCCAGTGTAAAACCCAGTAAAACACCAGTGGCAGTACACACAACTAATGTTACCTCCACAGGTTTTCCTTACAGGGCAAGTAAGTCCTCTCCAGAGGAGGACAAACCTCAGGTTCTCAGCAAACACTGCCCCCTACACAAGAAACCTCATCCTCTACTAAAATGTAGAGCCTTCAGGGAGAAGCCTCTAGAAGACCGTAAGAGCTTCCTAAAGGAAAACAAGATATGCTTCAGATGCTGCGCGACTTCCTCACACTTCGCCAAGAACTGTGAAACCAGTGTGAAATGCGCAGAATGCAGTAGTGTGGAGCACAACACGGCTTTACACCCTGGACCACCCTGAGGGGTATCGTCACGAGTAGAAGAGTCTGCCGAAAAACAAACGGACACTGACATTGACACCCCAGTGGTCACTTCTCAGTGTACAGAGATCTGCAAGGAATTTGTAGCAGGGAGATCCTGCTCGAAGATCTGTCTTGTCAGAGTATTCCCAGCGAGCCAACGGGATAAGGCAATCAAGGTATATGCAATATTGGACGATCAGAGCCACAGGTCTCTAGCTAAGCCCTTTCTCTTCGACACCTTCAACATTGCTGGTCCCGGCTCTCCGTACTCCTTGAAGACATGTGCAGGTACTGTCGAGACGGCGGGGAGAAAAGCGACCGGATTCAAAGTAGAGTCTATGGATGGTCAAACCTGCTTATCCTTACCATCAATACTAGAGTGCAATCAAATTCCGGACAACAGGTCTGAGATACCTACACCGGAGGTAGCAGCTCATCACACCCACTTGAGACGTATAGCTCACCTGATACCGAAGCTTGACCAAGGAGCCCCTATCGTCTTACTCCTCGGAAGAGACATTCTACGGGTCCACAAGGCTAGAGGACAGATCAACGGCCCACAAAATGCCCCATATGCTCAGAGACTTGACCTAGGATGGGTCATTGTGGGAGACGTCTGTTTGGGTGGAGCACACAGGCCGACATCAGTCAACAGCATGCTCACCAATACCCTCGAGAATGGACGCCCGTCTCTCTTCCAGCCATGCGAGAGCAGTTTCCTGATTAAAGAATTGCCACACAACGCCCTTCCACCTTGTCCGTTAGCTGATCCTTCCTGTGAAGACCATGCATGCGATGGTGAGGAAGATCATATAGGGTGCACAGTTTTCCACAGGACAAGAGAAGACAACCAGGTAGCAACGTCCATAGAGGACAGACTGTTCTTGGACATCATGGAGCAGGAGATAGTAAGAGATGAATCAAAGAGTTGGGTCGCACCTTTACCATTCAAACCACAGAGGCAACGCTTACCCAACAACAGAGAACTTGTGTACAGTCGATTTGTCTCCCTTACACGCAAACTGCAGAAGTCACCAGAGACAAAAGAACACTTCTTTACCTTCATGGAGAGAATATTCCAGAGTGGCCACGCGGAAATTGCACCTGTACTTCAAGATTCCGAGGAATGTTGGTACTTACCTATTTTCGGCGTGTATCATCCGAAGAAACCTGGTCAGATAAGAGTGGTATTTGACTCAAGTGCCAGATATGAAGGTGTTTCTTTAAACGACGTCTTTCTATCTTGTCCAGACCTCAACAACAGACTTCTGGGAGTACTTCTTCGTTTCCGCAAAGATGCAGTAGCATTTATGGCCGACATATAACAGATGTTTCACTGCTTCCTTGTTAAAGAAGAACACAAACTACTTGAGGTTTTTCTGGTACCGTGATAATGACCCCTACAAGGACATCGTGGAATATCGTATGAAGGTACACATCTTCGGGAATAGCCCTTCCCCTGCTGTCGCTATCTATGGGCTTAGACATTCAGCCAGAGAGGGTGAAGCAAAGTACGGATCGGATGTAAGATCTTTTGTGGAAAAGGATTTCTACGTAGATGACTGCCTGAAATCCACACCCACAGATGAGTCGGCAGTCAGTCTCCTGAAAAGGGCGCAAGAAATGCTCGCTTCATCCAATTTGAGGTTGCACAAAATTGCTTCCAACAGCCAAAAACTAATGGCAGCCTTTCCCTCTCAAGATTACTCAACCGATTTAAAAGACTTGGATTTAAGCACGGACTCCCTCCCTATGCAGCGGAGCCTGGGTTTACTTTGGGATTTGAAAAGGGATGCATTCACCTTCCAGATCAGCGAAGAAGAGAAACCTTTCACGCGTAGAGGCGTCCTGTCCGTTGTGAACAGCTTGTACGATCCTCTGGGATTTGTAACTCCTGTAACTATCCAAGGTAAAATGATGTTGAGAGACTTCACCCAAGAGACGTCCGATTGGGATGATCCGCTTCCCAGTGAGAAAAGAGACTTGTGGGTAAGATGGAAGAACTCGTTAGAAGCCCTGTCAAGTCTCTACGTTGCACGACCATATGCTTCTGTGCCATCAACAGAAATCAAGATGCAAAGGCTTTGTATCTTCTGCGATGCCTCAACCAAAGCAATTGCAGCAGTGGCGTATTTGAAAACTACTGACATCAATGAACAATGCCACGTGAGGCTTGTTATGAGCCGGACAAAATTGGCCCCACTCCGTGAACACACAGTACCCAGACTGGAACTCTGTGCAGCTGTGTTAGCAGTAGGGTTAGCTGAGCTTATCTCGACAGAAATGGACCTGGAGGTCAAAGAAATCGAGTTCTACACCGACAGCAAGGTAGTGTTGGGGTACATTTGCAATGAAACTCGTCGTTTCTATGTCTACGTCAGCAATTGGGTGCTAAGGATCAGGAGATCCACTGACCCTAAACAGTGGCATTATGTGTCCACAAACCACAACCCTGCGGACCACGCAACCAGATCCATTGAAGCAAGACACCTTAAGGACACAACCTGGTTTACTGGCCCAACATTCTTACACCGTTCGACGCCATACACGGACGAGTCAAACATCTTTGAGCTGGTAGATCCGGAGGCAAATAAAGAAATCCGCTCTCAGGTATCCATCCTACATACGGTGACTAAAGACAATCACCTCAAATCCCACCGTTTCAATAGGTTCTCAACTTGGAACTCGCTTGTTCGTGCCCTCGCTTGTTTAATTCATGCGGCTCGATCCTACAAGTCAACGTCACCCGCCATCCAGGAACCTTGCAAAGGTTGGCATCACTGCAAGCTTGCCTTTACCGTTCCAAACATGGAAAATGCCAAGAACGTTATAATTCGTACCATACAACGTGAATGTTACGCCAAAGAAATAGATAACCTCAATAAAAACCAACCTGTCTCTAGAGACAGTGTCTTGAAGAAGCTTGATCCAATCATCGACCAAGATGGGCTGTTAAGAATTGGAGGTCGTCTTCAAGAAGCTGAAGTGGAATTTGGGGAGAAACACCCTATAATAATTCCTGGACATCATCATGTCACGACCCTGATTGTGCAACACCACCACGTCTTGGTGAAACATCAGGGCCGACTGTTTACCGAAGGAAATCTACGAACTGCTGGACTATGGATAGTTGGAGCAAAGCGGTGCGTGAGTAAACTCATTTACAACTGCGTGATTTGCCGCAAACTCCGTGGCGGGACTCAAAAGCCAAAGATGGCCAATCTCCCACCAGACAGACTTAGTACAGAACCTCCTTTTACCAACGTCGGACTGGACGTATTCGGGCCATGGTCTGTGGTTGCACGGCACACTAGAAGAGTCCAAGCCAACGCCAAATGCTGGGCGGTTATGTTCACCTGTATGTCCATCAGAGCAGTCCACATCGAAGTAATTGAGTCCATGGACACTTCAGGGTTTATAAATGCACTCCGACGTTTCATCGCCATCAGAGGGCCCGTGAAGCACATACGCTCCGATAGAGGTACTAACTTTGTAGGAGCAGTGAAAGAACTTCAAATTCCTTCCAACCTAGACACCACCAGTGTGGAAAGATACTTGAACGAGCAGGGATGCACCTGGACTTTCAATCTTCCACACTCTTCTCACATGGGAGGTGCTTGGGAGAGGATGATAGGAATGGCACGCAGAATCCTCGACTCCATCTTCTTGCAAGCAGGTAGCGCAAGACTCACACATGAAAGTTTGACCACATTCCTGGCAGAAGTTTCGGCCATTATTAATGCTAGACCAATGACTTCACTTTCTAGTGACTCTGAGGATCCGACCATTCTCACTCCTGCCATGTTACTTACTCAGAAAGCCAGCGTTCTCAGCGCTCCACCTGGAGAATTTAGCAACAAGGACCTCTACAGACGACAATGGAGACAAGTCCAAAGTCTCTCCAATACCTTCTGGGACAGATGGAGGAAGCAGTACCTCTCTACCTTACAACCCAGGAAGAAGTGGCAGACCGACAAACCAAACATCAAAACCGGTGATGTCATTCTCATGAAAGACAGCCAGTCTCACCGTAATGAGTGGCCACTAGGCCTCATCACTAAGATACTCCCAAGCAAAGATGGGAAGGTGCGTAAGGTCGAGGTCAAAGTAGGCAAGTCCGGGGAGAGTAAACTATTCCTCAGACCAGTTGCGGAACTTGTCTTACTGTTTTCGCCAAAAGAACCTGTGGGTGGCATCGGTTGATGCCAAGCGGGGAGTGTTCTGCCCATTCTAGCGAAGGTCAGGTTTCGTATCTAGCTTTAAAAAGGTTTAATACCATAGTTTTGGTTTTGCTGTGTTATAGCACCACCCAGTGGTGGTTAAATTTATTACCTGTGTTTTTCAGTAACTATTAGAGTGTTGCATTCTGGGATTCACCAAGGTATCATGGGAAGGGGAAACTCCATTTTCTCTCTGTGTATTTCCCTGGACACACGTGTTAATCTGCTGTGTTGAACTACCTCACTTACTTGCCATTCCGGTTAAGATTATCCGGTAAGACCATTATCCCTGTTCTTGCTATGTAATGTTGTACAGAGTGTGATTAACTGTATAGCAGCTAGTACACAGGAAATGTGATTTTTGGTTACCTGCTGTATGTAGTTATTATAGAAGTTGCATCATCCTGTATGCTTTCCCTGTTAGTTGCAGTCATGTTATTATTTGCCCAATACTTATACAAATCATTTGTATTCTTATAGTTTTACCGCGCTCATGTTTACCAATAAACAAGTTAGACTACAGAGAACAGTCTGCTTATTTGGGAGACAGAAGTGGTTTATGCCGTATGTTGGATCACACACACCGTATCAACGTGTATGAAGACAGAACAGGGGGGTTTCAATGTTTAGGCACATCAGTGGCTCTCTAAACGCAACATGGCATCCCATCTCAATTCCTGTCAATTTTGCATTGAAAAGTCAAACGGCGCTCCTTCCCTTCCGAGCTCTCCCATGCGCCCAAACAGTGGTTTACCCCCACATATGGGGTATCAGCGTACTCAGGACAAATTGTACAACAGCTTTTGGGGTCCAATTTCTTCTCTTACCCTTGAGAAAATAAAAAATTGGGGGCGAAAAGATAATTTTTGTGAAAAAATATGATTTTTTTATTTTTACGGTTCTGCATTATAAACTTCTGTGAAGCACTTGGTGGGTCAAAGTGCTCACCACACCTCTAGATAAGTTCCTTAGGGGGTCTACTTTCCAAAATGGTGTCACTTGTGGGGGGTTTCAATGTTTAAGCACATCAGTGGCTCTCCAAACGCAACATGGCGTCCCATCTCAATTCCTGTCAATTTTGCATTGAAAAGTCAAACGGCGCTCCTTCGCTTCCAAGCTCTGTCATGCGCCCAAACAGTGGTTTACCCCCACATATGGGGTATCGGTGTACTTAGGACAAATTGTACAACAACTTTTGGGGTCCATTTTCTCCTGTTACCCTTGGTAAAATAAAACAAATTGGAGCTGAAGTAAATTTTTTGTGAAAAAAAAGTTAAATGTTCATTTTTATTTAAACATTCCAAAAATTCCTGTGAAGCACCAGAAGGGTTAATAAACTTCTTGAATATGGTTTTGAGCACCATGAGGGGTGAAGTTTTAGAATGGTGTCACACTTGGGTATTCTCTATCATATAGACCCCTCAAAATGACTTCAAATGAGATGTGGTCCCTAAAAAAAAATGGTGTTGTAAAAATGAGAAATTGCTGGTCAACTTTTAACCCTTATAACTCCCTAACAAAAAAAAATTTTGGTTCCAAAATTGTGCTGATGTAAAGTAGACATGTGAGAAATGTTACTTATTAAGTATTTTGTGTGACATATCTCTGTGATAAATCATAAAAATTCAAATTTGGAAAATTGCGAAATTTTCATAATTTTTGCCAAATTTCCATTTTTTTCACAAATAAACACAGGTAGTATCAAATAATTTTTACCACTATCATGAAGTACAATATGTCACGAGAAAACAGTGTCAGAATCACTGGGATCCGTTGAAGCGTTCCAGAGTTATAACCTCATAAAGGGACAGTGGTCAGAATTGTAAAAATTGGCCCGGTCATTAACGTGCAAACCACCCTTGGGGGTAAAGGGGTTAATTATACCAATGAATTAGCAGGCACATTAAAATATGTTTCTAGATGGTAAAGTGGCAGATGACAGACAGCAGACAGCAAGCAGAGGTGGGAAGTTGTACCATGAGTCTTTTGCAGCAGATGAGACAGCAAGCAGAGGTGGGAAGTTGTACCATTAGAGCAGATGAGACTGAAATTATCTTTAAGGCCTAAAGTTAAAGATGACACTTTTCCTTTGCATTATAGGAGAGAAAACTTTATTTACATTTTTTCATCTTTTGCATTTTAAAAATTACAAAAAGAAAAATGGGCCGATGCAAAAGTTTGAGCATCCTGTATGGTTAGTACCTAGTATCACCCCCTTTTGAAAGTATCACAGCTTGTAAACGCTTTTAGTAGCCAGCCCAAGAGTCTTTCAATTCTTGTTTTAGGGATTTTCCTCCATTCTTCTTAGGAAAATTTTTCCATTTCTGTGAGATTCCTGGGTCATCTTGCATGCACCGCTATTTTGAGGTCTAGCCACAGATTTTCAATGATGTTCAGATCAGGGGACTGTGAGGGCCATTGTAAAACCTTCAGTTTGTGCCTTTTGAGGTAACCCATTGTAGATTTTGACGTAACATAAAGGCTATATTTGTGCACGTGTCTCTGAACAGTAAAGCAATTTAGCACAACTCCAGAGTCTGCTAAATCTTCCTGAAGGTCTTTTGCAGTCAAGTGGGGGTTCTGATTTGCTTCTCCAGTGATCCTACAAGCAGCACTCACTGAAATTTAGCATGGTCTTCCAGACCTTATCTTGACCTCCACTGTTCCTGTTAACTGCATTTTTATAATTACATTTCGAACTGAGGAAAGAATAACTTGAAATTGCTTTGCTATCTTCTTATTGCCTTCCCCAGCTTTGTGGGCCTCCACCATTTTCATTCTCAGAGTGCCAGGCAGCTTCTTAGAAGAATCCATGGCTGTAGTTTTTTGTCACAAGTTAGAGGAGGCTGGGTTTTTATAAAGCTGGGAAACTTGCATTAACTGGCCTTACCTAACAATGTTAACCTTAATAGGCTAATTAAGGTCTGAAACCTCGGTCAAAGTTATCTGAGCACACAGAACTGTAAAGTTTGGGGTTCATACCGGATATGGTGCTGACCTCCAAACACCGACTTCTCACAGAAGTCCGTTTTAATGTTCAGAGTTCGGATGCTGAAAAAGTATTGGCATGGTTGTGATTGGCCGGCGCACCACATGACTCAGCCTCTTTAACTGCCAGATCAGGAGTGGTGCCAGTATTTTGCTCTGACTAGTGTAGGGACAGGATGCAGCTAGAGTAACGGATAGTGTTAGGCTCTGTAGATGGACTCTGCAAAACAGCCTCGCTGAGGAGAGCATCAAATAAGGAAGGTGGCTGTGGTGCTACTGGTGATTCTGACAACTGACACTAAGTTGCCAGGAGCGGTAACGCACTGCTCGGCACTTTAACCCCTTTCTGACATGGGACGTACTATCCCGTCGAGGTGGGCCCCTATGACCATGGACGGGATAGTACGTCCAGCACGATCGGCGGCGCTCACGGGGGGAGCGCCACCGATCGCGGCCGGGTGTCAGCTGTTTATCGCAGCTGACATCCGGCACTATGTGCCAGGAGCGGTCACGGACCGCCCCCGGCACATTAACCCCTGGCACACCGCGATCAAAGATGATCGCGATGTGCCGGCGGTGCAGGGAAGCATCGCGCAGGGAGGGGGCTCCCTGCGGGCTTCCCTGAGCCCCCCGCAGCAACGCGATGTGATCGCGTTGCTGCGAGGGTCTCCTCACCTCCCTCCCTGCTCGAGCCCCGGATCCAAGATGGCCGCTGATCCGGGTCCTGCAGGGAGGGAGGTGGCTTCACAGAGCCTGCTCAGAGCAGGCACTGTGAAGCAGCCTGCACTGCTATCAGATCGGTGATCTGACAGAGTGCTGTGCACACTGTCAGATCACCGATCTGTGATGTCCCCCCCTGGGACAAAGTAAAAAAGTTAAAAAAAAAAATTTCAAATCTGTAAAAAAAAAATTAAAAAAATATTCCCAAATAATGAAAAAAAATATATATATTATTCCCATAAATACATTTCTTTATCTAAATTAAAAAAAAAAAACAATAAAAGTACACATATTTAGTATCGCCGCGTCCGTAACGGCCCGACCTATAAAACTGACCCACTAGTTAACCCCTTCAGTAAACACCGTAAGGAAAAGAAAAAAAAATGAGGCAAAAAACAACGCTTTATTATCATACCGCCGAACAAAAAGTGGAATAACACGCGATCAAAAAGACAGATAGAAATAACCATGGTACCGCTGAAAGCGTCATCTTGTCCCGCAAAAAAAGAGCCGCCATACAGCATCATCAGCAAAAAATTAAAAAACTTATAGTCCTGAGAATAAAGCGATGCAAAAATAATTATTTTTTCTATAAAATAGTTTTTATCGTATAAAAGCGCCAAAACATAAAAAAAATGATATGAGGTGTCGCTGTAATCGTACTGACCCGAAGAATAAAACTGCTTTATCAATTTTACCAAACGCGGAACGGTATAAACGCCTCCCCCAAAAGAAATTCATGAATAGCTGGTTTTTGGTCATTCTGCCTCACAAAAATTGGAATAAAAAGCGATCAAAAAATGTCACGTGCCCGAAAATGTTACCAATAAAAACATCAACTCGTCCCGCAAAAAACAAGACCTCACATGACTCTGTCGACCAAAATATGGAAAAATTATAGCTCTCAAAATGTGGTAACGCAAAAAATATTTTTTGCAATAAAAAGCGTCTTTCAGTGTGTGAAGGCTGCCAATCATAAAAATCCGCTAAAAAACCCGCTATAAAAGTAAATCAAACCCCCCTTAATCACCCCCTTAGTTTGGGAAAAATAAAAAAAATGTATTTATTTCCATTTTCCCATTAGGGCTAGGGTTAGAGTTAGGGTTAGGGCTAGGGCTAGGGTTAGGGCTAGGGTTAGGGCTAGGGTTAGGGCTAGGGTTAGGGCTAGGGTTAGGGCTACAGTTTCGGTTGGGGCTAAAGTTAGGGTTCGGGTTGGGGCTAAAGTTACAGTTAGGGTTTAGATTACATTTACAGTTGGGAATAGGGTTGGGATTAGGGTTAGGGGTGTGTCAGGGTTAGAGGTGTGGTTAGGGTTACTGTTGGGATTAAGGTTAGGGGTGTGTTTGGATTAGGGTTTCAGTTATAATTGTGGGGTTTCCACTGTTTAGGCACATCAGGGGCTCTCCAAACGCGACATGGCGTCCGACCTCAATTCCAGCCAATTCTGCGTTGAAAAAGTAAAACAGTGCTTCTTCCCTTCCGAGCTCTCCCGTGTGCCCAAACAAGGGTTTACCCCAACATATGGGGTATCAGTGTACTCAGGACAAATAGGACAACAACTTTTGGGGTCCAATTTCTCCTGTTACCCTTGGGAAAATACAAAACTGGGGGCTAAAAAATAATTTTTGTGGGAAAAAAAAAATTTTTTTATTTTCACGGCTCTGCGTTATAAACTGTAGTGAAACACTTGGGGGTTCAAAGTTCTCACAACACATCTAGATTAGTTCCCTGGGGGGTCTAGTTTCCAATATGGGGTCACTTGTGGGGGGTTTCTACTGTTTAGGTACATTAAGGGTTCTGCAAACGCAATGTGACGCCTGCAGACCATTCCATCAAAGTCTGCATTCCAAATGGCGCTCCTTCCCTTCCGAGCTCTGCCATGCGCTCAAACGGTGGTTCCCCCCAACATATGGGGTATCAGCGTACTCAGCACAAATTGGACAACAACTTTTGGGGTCGAATTTCTCCTCTTACCCACGGGAAAATACAAAACTGGGGGCTAAAAAATAATTTTGGGGGGAAAGTTTTTTTTTTAATTTTCACGGCTCTGCGTTACGAACTGTAGTGAAACACTTGGGGGTTCAAAGCTATCACAACACATCTAGATGAGTTCCTTAGGGTGTCTAGTTTCCAAAATGGTGTCACTTGTGGGAGGTTTCTACTGTTTAGGTACATTAGAGGCTCTGCAAATGCAATGTGACACCTGCAGACCATTCCATCTAAGTCCTCATTCCAAATGGAGCTCCTTCCCTTCCGAGCCCTCCCATGCGCCCAAACAGTGGTTCCCCCCCACATATGGGGTATCAGCGCACTCAAGACAAATTGGACAACAACTTTTGGGGTCCAATTTCTTCTCTTACCCTTGGGAAAATAAAAAATTGGTGGCGAAAAGATAATTTTTGTGAAAAAATATGATTTTTTATTTTTACGGTTCTACATTATAAACTTCTGTGAAGCACTTGGTGGGTCAAAGTGCTCACCACACCTCTAGATAAGTTCCTTAGGGGGTCTACTTTCCAAAATGGTGTCACTTGTGGGGGGTTTCAATGTTTTGGCACATCAGGGGCTCTCCAAACGAAACATGGCATCCCATCTCAATTCCAGTCAATTTTGCATTGAAAAGTCAAATGGCGCTCCTTCGCTTCCGAGCTCTGCCATGCGCCCAAACAGTGGTTTACCCCCACATGTGGGGTATTGGCGTACTCAGGACAAATTGTACAACAATGTTTGGGGTCCATTTTCTCCTGTTACCCTTGGTAAAATAAAACAAATTGGAGCTGAATTAAATTTTTTGTGAAAAAAAGTTAAATGTTCATTTTTATTTAAACATTCAAAAAATTCCTGTGAAGCACCAGAAGGGTTAATAAACTTCTTGAATATGGTTTTGAGCACCTTGAGGGGTGTAGTTTTTAGAATGGTGTCACACTTGGGTATTTTCTATCATATAGACTCCTCAAAATGACTTCAAATGAGATGTGGTCCCTAAAAAAAAAATGGTGTTGTAGAAATGAGAAATTGCTGGTCAACTTTTAACCCTTATAACTCCCTAACAAAAAAAAATTTTGATTCCAAAATTGTGCTGATGTAAAGTAGACATGTGGGAAATGTTACTTATTAAGTATTTTGTGTGACATATCTCTGTGATTTAATTGCATAAAAATTCAAAGTTGGAAAATTGCAAAATTTTCATAATTTTCGCCAAATTTCCGTTTTTTTCACAAATAAACGCAGGTACTATCAAAGAATTTTTACCATTGTCATAAAGTACAATATGTCACGAGAAAACAATGTCAGAATCACTGGGATCCGTTGAAGCGTTCCAGAGTTATAACCTCATAAAGGGACAGTGGTCAGAATTGTAAAAATTGGCCCGGTCATTAACGTGCAAACCACCCTTGGGGGTAAAGGGGTTAACCCCCCCAAATGCTGCATTCGAACACGATCACAGCATTACGGGAGCCGGAAGAGGGCTGACATCCCCTCTGCCATTGGATCGGAGACACCGCGGTGTACCGATCGTTGCCATGGTGACCGGATGTTGTCATGTCAACATCTGGGTCAACAGAGCTAGGAAATTTACTGATCATGTGCAGTGCATGATTCTCAATTTTCCCTGTCAGTGAAGAGCTGACAGTTTGTACAGCATGGGGAGGCTACTGCGATCAGCCTGCAAACAATGATAGTCCCATAGTGGGACAAAGTAAAAAAGTTAAGAAAAGTAAAAACAATTTTTTTTTAAATAATTGTAAAAATATTAAAAATAATAATAATAAACAAAATATATTGTGCTCATAAATAAATATTTGCATGGAAAAAACAACAACAATAGAAGTACACATATTTGGTATTCCCACGTCCGCAATGACCCGTCCTATAAAACTGTCCCACTAGTTAACCCCTTCAGTGAACACCATAAAAAAAAATAAAGACAAGGCAAAAAACAATGCTTTATCAACATACTGCTGAACAAAAAGTGGAATAAAACGCGATCAAAAACACAGTTGAAAATAAACTTCAGTACTGCAATGGCCCACAAAAAAACAAGCCACCACACAGCTCTCAGAATTATAGCTCTCAGAATAAAGTGATGCAAAAATATTTTTTCTATAAAATAATTTTTATTGTGTAAAAGCACCAAACATAAAAATACAATATAAATGAGGTATCTCTGTAATCGTACTGACCCTGAAAATAAAACTGCCTTATCAATTTTACGATACACGGAACGGTTTAACCGCCCCGCCCCCACCAAAAAAATACTGTTATTTGTTCATTCTTCCTCCCAAAAATCAGAACAGAAAGCGATCAAAAAATGTCATGTGGTCAATGATACCAATAAAAATGTCAACTTGTCCTGCAATAAAATAAGCTCTCACATGATTCTGTGGGCCAAAATATGGAAAAATTATAGCTCTTAAAACATGGTGAGGCAAAAATTATTTTTTGCAATAAAAAGCATCTTTTAGTGTGTGACAGCAGCCAAAAATAATAAAGTTGCCTTATCACTTATACCACACGAGGAACGACGTAAAAAATAAATAAAACCAATTCTTCACCTACTGTTAATTTTTTCATTCTATCTCCCAAAGATCGCAGTAAGGCTCGGCGCACATTTATCCTGCTTACACGGGGGTTTCTGTGTAAATCTCTGAAATACGTGATTCAGATGGAACCTCTGGTGGAAGATTCCTTATAATGAGGCAGATGGAGGCACTGTGGACCCTGTCTGACCTGTGATTCGGCAGTGTCCCTCTTTTTAGGATTGCATAAAAGTGCTGTCAGTCACAGTTTTGTGCACTTCTGAAGAGAAAGACACAGCTGATGAGAGGCCAGACAGAGTCCAGAGTAACTCTGCTGCCTCATTATAGTGAATGTATTCCTCGGGGGTTTCATCTGAATCACGTCACTCAGAGATTTAAATGAAAAGCCTTAAGTAAGTGCTCAGAGTAGAGCGCCGGATAAATGTGAACCCACATGTCATGTAAAATGTTCCCAATAAAAGCTTCAACTCAATCCACAAAAAAAGCAAGTCCCCACTCAGGTCCATCATCTGTTAAAGGAAATATAGGGGGCTTCAATGTTACTGGTATACAATGGCTCTGGAAAAGCAAAATGGCTCCATAACCCTCGCAAAGAAATTCAGCAAATTCTGTGCTCTCAAATCCAAAGGCCCCCTCCCTTCTGAGCTCCACAGTGTACCTAAGCCACAAATAGCATCCACATGTTTGGCATTTCTGAAGCGATGAGTGCCTGCCTAACTTACAGGTGCATATCTCCAGAAGCACAGGTTGGGCAAAATGTACTGGTGACTGCAACATCCTGGTCACTACAGCGTACTGGTCACTACAACAACAGTTTGCAACTTTCATTGCGGTTGTTTCTGGAAAATACCCATGGAGTCAATATCAGCACTACACGTGTAGATAAATTCCCAAAGGGGAATAAATTCTAAAATGGGGCCACTTGAGGGGGGATTCTGCTCTTCTAGCAATTAGGGGCTCTGTATATGGAGTCCACAAACTCTCCTAGGAAAATCTGCACTCCAGGAGGCAAATAGTGCTCCGTTCCTCCTGAGTTTCTCTGTATGGTTAAGTAGTATTGTACACCCAGATATGGGGTGTTGCCACATTCAGTAAAAATTGTGGGACAAATTTTAGTGCCATTTTTACCCACTTCTTGTCTGAAAATGTAAAATCTGGGGCTAAAACTAAATTTTGATGGTAAAAATGTAGTTATTTTTTCTTCACTGCTCAATGTTATAAAATTCTGTGACACACCCGAAATGTCAATATGATCACTGCACCCCTAGATAAATTCGTTCATGGGGGGTTCTGCTGTTCTTGTACCTCATGGGCTCTCCCAGTGGGTCATGGCACCTGCAAATCATAACAGTAAAATCTGGCGTGCCTTGCTTTCTGAGCTTTTCTGAACCTCCCCCGAGCGAGCGCACCAGATTGGACCAACCCCTATACAGGGATAGTTTGGGAGCAAGCTCGGAGGCCTGGAGTACCATGGATGCCAGGACCAGGACCAGGATCAGGATAGCGAACAAATGGGGATGGGACTGGGACGAGGGAAGAGAGATAGAGCCGCGCAGGTAAGGAGCAGGAGGAGTAACCACAAGAAGAGGAAACAGGGCTAGGGAGACCAAAGAGGAGAAGGTCTGTAGACTAATGAGGAGACTGAGGAGGAGATGGTAACAAGTTCCAGGAGGACACAGAGCAGAGACAGACACTGAAAAAGAAACAGGGAGGCAAGGGGTTAAAACACAGAGCTACTGGGCAAAAAGAAACAGGGAGGCAAGGGGTTAAGACACAGAGATACTGGGCATAAGCGAGGAGCAGAAGGACAGGACTGGTAATGGGAGCAAAACTCAACAATCAGGCGCCTCCATAAGGGGAGGGTGGCCTGAAATACCAAATGCCAGCCCCCTATTGGCCCGGCAATACTGCTGGGTCAGGTCACAGTGCTGGATAAGGGGGAGGAATGTGCATGCGGTTTTAGGAGAGAGACGTGGAAGACGTTGGGAATGTGGAGCGAGGCAGGCAACCTCAGCTTGTAGGCTACGTTATTGATGCGCTGGAGGGCTTCAAAAGGACTGATGTAATGAGGACCCAACTTTTAGGAAGGCACCTTCAGTCTAATATATTTAGACAAGAGCCATATCTTCTCGCCCGGCAGATAAGCTAGGGCATCTAAGCGCCTCTTGTCGGCATGTCTCTTCATACGCTTTCTCGAGCACCTTTTTAGTCTCTTGCCAGATTCTGGAGAATTACAAGATTTCGGAGTCGGCTGCAGGAACCCCGGAGGTGGCAGAAACCGGCAAAAGAATGCTGGGATGCATGCCGAAAACTACAAAGAATGGAGACTTGGCTCAAGACTCATTAGGATGATTATTATAGGCGAACTCGGTCCACCGGAGAAGACCGGACCAGTCATCCTGATGAGAGTTGGAGAAATTACGTAGATAGGAAGCAACACTTGATTTACACTCTCCACTTGGCAGTTGGTTTGCGGGTGGTATGCAGAAGAGAAATCCAACTTTACTTCCAAGAGACCACACAAGGCCCTCCAAAATTGGGACATGAATTGAACTCCGCAATCAGATACAATATGTTGTGGGAATCCATTAAGTCGAAAGACGTGCTGGACAAAGACCTTTGCTAATTCAGAAGCGGAGGGCAGCCCAGGAAGCAGAACAAAATGTACCATCTTCGAGAACCGGTCTGCTACCACCAGAATGGTAGAATAACTGGAAGAGAGAGGCAGGTCCGTAATAAAGTCTAAGGCTATATGTTGCCACGGGGACAAAGGAACAGGTAATGGAAGTAGAAGCCCCAAAGGTAAATGCCTGGGAACCTTGGCCTTGGCACAAGACGGGCACGAGGCAGTGAAATCAGCCACGTCTTAGCGGAGAGAAGGCCACCAGTAGAAACGGGGAATGAGGTCCAGAGACTTCTTGACTCCGACATGACCAGAGATCTTGGAGGAGTGTCCCCAACGCAAGACTATTCTCCTATCAGCCTCAGGAACAAAGGTTTTGCCTGGAGGCGGGGTAATCAGCTTTACGGGAGCCACTGTGACGATCTTGAGAGGGTCAATAATGTGAGAAGGCTCCTCTTCCAAGTCAGGGGGCTGAAGAGACGGAGATAACAAGTCAGCCTTGACATTCTTCTGACCAGGACGAAAATGCAACTCGAAGTGAAAACGAGCAAAGAACAGAGACCACCTAGCCTGTCAGATGTTTAGCCTTTGGGCTGACTGAACTTAGCCCAGGTTCTTACGGTTAGTGAAGATGGTAAAAGGATGGACTGCCCCCTCCAGTAGGTAGCACCATTCGTCCAGGGCCATTTTTATGGCTAACAGTTCCCGGTCCCCGATGGAATAGTTGCTCTCCGTGGAAGATAAGGCCTTAGAAAAGAACCCACAGAAGACCAAATGACCAGAAGAAGACCTCTGGGACAGCACTGCGCCGGCAACAGTGGAAGATGCGTCCACTTCCATAACAAACGGTTTGTTCGCCTCAAGCCAGTGTAAAATTGGCGCAACTGCAAAGGCTTGTTTCTGGTTTAGAAAAGCATCTTTGGCCTCCAGGGGCCAGGTTGCGGAGCAGACTCCTTTCCGGGTGAGGCACGAGATAGGCTTGGTTACGGATGAGAAATGTGGGATAAACTGACGGTAGTAGTTGGCAAAACTGAAGAAGCGTTGGATAGCCTTTACTCCAACCGGGCGTGGCCACTGGAAGATCGCAGACAATTTTTTAGGGTCCATTTTCAGTCCAGACTCAGAGACGATATACCCCAAGAAGGGCAAGGAAGACTGCTCGAAGATGCACTTTTCCATCATAGCATATAGACAGTTCTCTCGCAGACGCTGCAGCACTAGACGGACGCTCCTTTGGTGAGAGGATAAATCCGGGGAAAAACGAGGATATCATCAAGGTAGACCACAACGCAGGAGTATAGCAAGTCCTGAAAGATGTCATTGATAAACACCTGAAATACCGCGGGAGCATTACACAGACCGAAAGGCATGACGAGGTACTCGTAATGACCGTCCCTGTTGTTAAACGCGGTCTTCCACTCGTCTCCAGGGTGGATTCGAATGAGATTGTAGGCTCCACGTAAGTCTAATTTAGAGAACACCGGGCCCCTCTCAGGCGATTGAAGAGCTCAGAGATGAGCGGAAGAGGATACTTACTCTTAATCGTGATGTCATTCAGACCTCGGTAATCTATGCATGGCCGCAGTGAACTATCTTTTTTTTTAACAAAGAAGAAGCTGGCACCTGCGGGCGAGGAGGATTTTCGTATAAACCCCTTGGCAAGGTTCTCACGGATATACTCGGACATGGCAGGTGTCTCGGCTGGAGAGAGTGGATAGATTCGACCCCTTGGCAGATTGGTCCCAGGTCATAACTCTTCTGGACAGTCATAGGGACGATGAGGTGGCAAGGTCTCAGCCTCCTTTTTATTAAAAACATCCAAAAAGGACCAATAGGCGGAAGGCAGTCCCGCAGGACCAAAAGAAGGTTGTGAAGAAGTGACCGGATGAACCGACCCTAGGCATCTCTCTTGACAGGGATGTCCCCACCGGAGGACCTCACCGGAACTCCAATCCAGAACAAGCTCATGTGTCCGAAACCACGGAAGGCCGAGAAGCAGCGCATGAGACAGATTGGGCAAGACATAGCAGGCGATCTTCTCTTGGCTTAAGGCCCCAATTTGCAGAACCAGTTCCTCAGTAACCATAGAGATAGACTCTTAGACTCTTGCAGGAGTTTCCCATCTACGGAGGCAATCATACATGCTCTAAGGAGATCACGGGGATCCAGTATTTCTTCACCTCCTTAAGCAGAATCAAATTGCCCGCTGCGCCCGAATCCACATACGCCACTTTAGAACCACGTCTCTGACCCTGGACAATCAAAACAGAAAGAGCAAGGGGAGGAGAGGAGTCTGACTCACCTAGGGAGGCCTCTCTTACCTGACCTAGGTGGAGGCGTTTCCCAGCCTCTCTGGACATGAGCGCAGGAAATGAGACCGCAGTACAAGCACAAGCCCTGCGCCAACCTCTCTCTCCAACGTCATTCAGCCAACTTAACCCAGTCTACCTGCATAGGCTCTGGTGCAGTACTGCCGGAAGAACCCGAAGGATGAGGACTGGGTGGTCTAAGGACAGAAGAAGAAGGCCTAAAGGGTCTCCTTTCCCTGGCAACCTCTCGAGAATGCTCTTGAAAGCGTAAATCAATGCGCATGGCAAGCGAAATGAGATCCTCCAGAGTGGTCGGAGTATCTCTTCCAGCAAGTTCATCTTTGATCTTGCCAGAAAACCCTCTCCAAAAATCCCCAACTAAGGCCTCGTTGTTCCAACCCAGCTCTGAGGACAATGTGAGGAAGCGGATCGCGTATTGTCCGACTGTGAGAGTGCCCTGCTAGAGACAAGACGCCCAGGTTCATCAAAGACCCTCCGAAAGGTGTCCAGAAAGATAGCAATACTGGACACAACGGGGTCGTCACGTTCCCAAAGAGGATGCACCCAAGATAGGGCCTCTCCCTCCAAATGGGACACCATAAAAGCCACCTTTGCCCGGTCGGTGGGATACTGCTGGGGCAACAACTCAAAGTGCAGGCGACATTGATTAAGGAAACCCCGACACAGCATGGGGTCACCGCCATAACGAGGCGGTTTAGCAAGACGGGGGAAAGAAGCTGACACGGGATCAGAGGCACAGGATGGTGACTGCGAGGAGGCAGACTGCAAGGAGAGCAAGCGGTCATCCACGGAAGCCATATAGGATAAAATGTGAGCCTGGGTATTGTACTGCTGGACCAACTCTTGCTGGAGACTGGCTAACTGGGAGGCATTACTGGGATCCACGGTCTGTAAAGCAGACAAGCGGGAGTCCATTGTCTTCATGAAAGACATGATGCGAGTCTGATTTTCTTGCAGAAATACTAGCTCCTTTTGAGCAGAGGTCCCAGCGAGGTCCATGGCCTGACTGTACTGTTATGCCGGAGGCAGCAGGTACCAAGAGTGGACCCACTGGGCAGTGATACCGAACCTCCCCTGAGCGAGTGCACCAGATTGGACCAACCCATATACAGGGATAGTTTGGGAGCAAGCTCAGAGGCCTCGAGTACCACAGATGCCAGGACCAGGGGTCGGCTCGAGGATAGCAAACAAACGGGGACTGGATTGGGATGAGGGAAGAGATATAGAGCCGCACGGGTAAGGAGCAGGATGAGTAACCACAAGAAAAGGAAACAGGGCTATGGAGACCAAAGAAGAGAAGGTCTGCAGACTAATGAGGAGACTGAGGAGGAGATGGTAACAGGTTCCAAGAGGACACAGGGCACAGACAGACACTGAAAAAGAAACAGGGAGGCAAAGGGTTCCCAGGAGTCTGACCCAGACGTAGTCTGAACCATGCATCTTTCACATTCCATGTTTTAAATTACAGATTTTTTATTACTTTGAATTAGACTGAATTCTAGAATGCATTTGGCCACTCATCACTGCTACAATATTATTATCATCATCATCATCTGTACCATCTAACCGAGCTGTTCTCCTCTTCCCACAGGTATGCGCTGAATGTCCCCAGCTCTCCCTGGATCCTGAATGTCTCTGTATATTGCATTGATTTTCTATGCTTTCCTTGGCATCTGAGTGTCTATGTGCAGTGCATATAATCTTTTTCTGATTTTTAATTACCTTGAATTAGACTGAATTGGACTGAAATTGACTGGAAGGTAACAGAATACCAAACCACTACAATGTTTCGGTTTCTTTTCTCTTTCACCCCATACTACTTTCCTTCTTACAATCTCCTGCAATCCCTCCATCTAGTAAAGAACTAGTCATTTCTTCCTCCATCCTCCCCAGCCATCTCACCTTCTCCTCAGAACTGTTCCTTCGCATACAATCCTTTTTCTCCAGACACACGCGGCAGCATCATGTCCTATACTGCTCCCACCTTCTAACGCTCTGTCTGCTACTTCTCAACTCTGGTGACGTATCCCCAAATCCCGGCCCTCCTCAACACATCCCCACACTCATTTGTAACCCCCTGCCACGATCCTCTGCACGTTTTCCCAACCATGATAACCTCATACCCATTCATCCAGCCCCACTCCCCCGGCCCCCCTACCTGGAGCACTATGGAACGCACACGCTCTGTCTGCAAGAAACTGCCTTTTATCCATGACCTCTTCATAACCAACAAACCTTCCTTGGCATCACTGAAACCTGGCTCACCCCCTCTGACTCAGCCTCTCCAGCTGCACTTTCCTATAGCGGATTCCACCTCTCTCACACACCTCACCCCAGCAACAAACGTGGTGGAGGAGTTGGCTTGCTCCTGTCCGATACCTGCTCCTTTTCTCCAATCCCGCTACCACCCTCCGCTACTCTTCCCTCGTTTGAGGTGCACCCCGTCCACATCTATTCCCCCTCCAACCTCCAGCTGTCTGTCATCTACCGGCCCCCATAACTAGCCATCTCCACCTTTCTCGACCACTTCACCACTTGGCTACTTCATTTCCTCACTGCTGACATCCCCACTATCATCATGGGTGACTTCAATATCCCCATTGACACTTCCACCTCAGCTGCCTTTAAACTTTTATCACTCACTGCCTCCTTCAGCCTCACTCAATGGTCCTCTGAGGCCACTCACAAAGATCGTCACACGTTGGACCTCATCTTCACCCGCCTCTGCTCCCTTACTAATTTCACTAACTCACCCATCCCCCCGTCTGACCACAACCTACTGATATTCTCTTCCCTCTCCTCTCCTAGTGTGCAACCCCCGCTCCACGAACTCACTCACCCTTGCAGAAATCTCAAACACCTCAACTTACAATCACTCCCTGAGTCCCTTCTCCCTCTTACAGACATAGCCTCCCTTCATGACACAGACACTGCTGCCATTTTTTATAACACCACAATAACAGCAACACTCGATTTGGCTGCCCCGCTCATGCATAGCAAAACTCGTACACTCAACAGGCAGCTCTGGCTGACCAGCCTGACCAAAGAACTGAGATGAGCTTCCAGGATCGCTGAGCGGAGATAGAAGTGATCCCGCTCTGCTGACCACTTCACTGCATACAAGCAGTCCCTCGCCAGCTTCAAGTCCATGCTCACTGCCACAAAACAATCTTACTTCTCATCTCTCATATCCTCCCTGTCTCACAACACTAAACAGCTTTTCAACACTTTCAATTCCCCCTCCCTCCCCTTTCATTTCTGCTGAAGACTTTGCCCCATTCTTTAAACAGAAGATCGATACGATCAGAGAAAGCTTTGGCCCACAGCACCCAATGCCCCTCTTAGCTGCTCAACCCTGTTCCTCCAAAACCAGCTTCTCCACCATGGCAGAAGATTAGCTCTCCACCCTCCTGTCAAGATCACACCTCACCACCTGCACGCTTGACCGGCTCCTGTCCCACCTCATCCCTAACCTTCCAGGGTCTTCATCCCAACCCTAACACACCTCTTCAACGTCTCACTCACAACATGTGTCTTCCCCTTAGCCTTCAAACAGGCCAAGATCACACCCGTATTCAAAAAAGACCTCCCTCGACCCATCCTCTGTGTCTAGCTATCGCCCAATATCTCTTCTCCCTTATGCTTCAAAATTTACTGGAACAACACGTCCATCTTGACCTGTCCTCCCACCTCTCATTCTCCCTCTTTGACCGGTTTCGATCTGGCTTCCGACCTCATCACTCAACTGAAACTGGCCTAACTAAAGTCACCAATGACCTACTAACTGCCAAGAGCAAGCGAAACTACTCTATCCTCCTTCTCCTGGACCTGTCTTCTGCCTTTGACAGTGTGGATCACTCCCTTCTGCTACAGATCCTCTCATCTCTTGGCATCACAGAATTGGCCCTATCCTGGATCTCGTCATATCTGACATCTGACAGACCGAACATTCAGTGTCTCCCTCTGCCGCGCAACCTCCTCACTTTGCCCCTTGTCTGTCGATGTTCCTCAAGGCTCTGTTCTACGATTCCTATTCTTATCCATCCACACCTTCGGCCTGGGACAGCCCATAGAATCCCACGGTATGCAGTATCATCTCTATGCCGATGACACGCAGATCTACCTATCCGGACCTGACCTCACCTCCTTACTCACCAAAATCCCACACTGTCTGTCTGCTATCTCTGCCTTTTTTCTGCTCGCTTTCTAAAACTGAACATGGACAAAACAGAATTCATCATCCTTCCCCCATCTCACTCTACCCCTCCACCAGACCTATTCATCAATGTCAATAGCTGCTCACTTTCCCGAGTCCCACACGCCCGGTGCCTTGGGGTGATCCTCGACTCTGTCCCCTCTTTCAAGCCACATATCCAAGCCCTTGCCTCCTCCTCCTGCTGTCTCAAACGCAAAAATATTTCCCGGATCCGCGCATTCCTTGACCGCGAAACCAAAAAAACACTAGTGCATGCCCTTATCATGTCCCGCCTTGACTACTGCAACCTCCTAGTCTCTGGCCTCCCCTCTAGCACCACTCCAATCCATCCTACACTCTGCTGCCCGACTAATCTACTTCTCTCTCCGCTATTCCCGAGCCTCTCCCCTATGCCAAGCCCTTCACTGGATTCCTATTGCCCAGAGACTCCAGTTCAAAACCCTTACAATGACATACAAAGCCATCCACAACTTGTCTTCTCCATACATCTGTGACATGGTCTCCCGGTACTTACCTACACGCAACCTCCCATCCTCTCAAGATCTCCTTCTCTACTCCCCTCTCATCTCTTCTTCCCACAACCGCATTCAAGACTTCTCCCGTGCTTCCCCCATTCTCTAGAACTCTCTACCCCAACACATTAGACTCTTGCCTACCATTGAAACCTTCAAAAAGAACCTGAAGACTCACCTCTTCCAACAAGCCTACAGCCTGCAGTGATCCTCAACCTACTGAACTGCCACACAACCAGCTCTACCCTCTCCTAGTGTATCCTCACCCATCCGCTGCAGACTATGAGCCCTCGCGGGCAAGGTCCTCCCTACTTATGTACCTGTGTGCCTTGTTTTTTGCTCATGTTTAATGTATTTGTCTATATTTACCCCTTTTTCACATGTAAAGCGCCATAGAATAAATGGTGCTATAAAAGTGTATAATAATAATAATAATAATAAGGGGTTAAGACACAGAGGTACTGGGAAAAAAGAAACAGGGAGGCAAGGGGTTAAGACACAGAGATACTGGGCATGAGCAAGGAGCAGAAGGATGGGCTTGGTAATGGGAGCAAAACTCAGCAATCAGGCACTTCCACAAGGAGAGGGCGGCCTGAAATACCAAATGCCAACCCCCTATTGGCCCGCCATTACTGCCGGGTCAGGTCACAGTGCTGGATAAGGGGAAGGAATGTGCGCGCTCTCGATCCCTAAGATGCATATGGGAAGTGACAGAGCTCGCGGCTGGCAGCAGGAAGGAAGTGCGCCGACGCGCCCGAGCAGGCACACGCCGGGAGCCAGACCAGAGAGAAGCACGCAGCAGTGCGGGAGCAACTAAGGAGGAAGAAGCGGCGAGTGCGGCACCGGCAGCAACCACTCCGGAAACAGCAGCGGTGAGCATGGTGCAAACAATGGCTCAACGTTATAAACTTCTGTGAAGTACCTGGGAGTTTAAGGTGCTTACTAGTGAGGAGCGAATATACTCGTTACTCGAGATTTCTTGAGCATGCTCGGGTGTCCTCCGAGTAATTTTTAGTGCTCAGAGTTTGTTTTTAGCGCCGCAGCTGAATGATTTACATCTGTTAGCCAGCATAAATACATGTGGGGTTGCCTGGTTGCTAGGGAATCCCCACATGTACTTATGCTGACTAACAGATGTAAATCATTCAGCTGCGGCGCTAAAAACTAAAACTCCGAGCGCTAAAAAATACTCGGAGGACCCCTGAGCGTGCTCGAGAAATCTCGAGTAACGAGTATATTCGCTCATCACTAGTGCTTACCATGCATCTAACTAAATTTCTTGAAGGGTCTAGTTTCCAAAATGGGGTCACTTGTGGGGGTTTTCCACTGTTTAGACACATCAGGGGTTCTACAAATGGGACATGACATCCTTTAATGATTCCAGTAAATTTTACATTTAAAAAGTCCTTCCCTTCTGAGCCCTTACATGCGCACAAACAGTAGTTTTTTCTATCATATAGGGTATCGGCATACTCAGGAGAAATTGCACTAAAAGTTGTATGGTGCAATTTCTTCTGTCACCCTTATGAAAATGAAGTACACTGCTCAAAAAAATAAAGGGAACACTTAAACAACAGAATATAACTCCAAGTAAATCAAACTTCTGTGAAATAATCTGTCCACTTAGGAAGCAACACTGTTTGACAATCAATTTCACATGCTGTTGTGCAAATGGAATAGACAACAGATGGAAATTATTGGCGATTATCAAGACACAATAAAGGACCACAGACCACATCTCAGTACCAATGCTTTCTGGCTGATGTTTTGGTCACTTTTGAATGTTGGTTGTACTTTCACACTAGTGGTAGCATGACACGGACTATACAACCCACACAAGTGGCATTTGCCACAGAACACCAGGATTGGCAAATTCGCCACTGGCGCCCTGTGCTCTTCACAGATGAAAGCAGGTCCACACTGAGCACATGTGATAGACGTGACAGAGTCTGGAGACGCCGTGGAGAGTGATCTGCTGCCTGCAACATCCTTCAGCATGACTGGTTTGGCAGTGGGTCAGTAATGGTGTGGGGTGGCATTTCTTTGGAGGGCCGCACAGCCCTCCATGTGCTCGCCAGAGGTAGCCTGACTGCCATTAGGTACCAAGATGAGATCCTCAGACCCCTTGTGAGACCATATGCTGGTGAGGTTGGCCCTGGGTTCCTCCTAATGCAGGACAATGCCAGACCTCATGTGGCTGGAGTGTGTCAGCAGTTCCTGCAAGATGAAGGCATTGAAGCTATGGACTGGCCCGCCCATTCCCCAGACCTGAATCTGATTGAACACATCTGGGACATCAAGTCTCGCACCATCCACCAACGTCACATTGCACTACAGACTGTCTAGGAGTTGGCGGATGCTTTAGTCCAGGTCTGGGAGGAAATCCCTCAGACCATCTGCCGCCTCATCAGGAGCATGCCCAGGCATTGTAGGGGAGGTCATACAGGCACGTGGAGGCCACACACACTACTGAGCATCATTTCCTTATCTTGTGGCATTTCCACTGAAGTTGTATGAGCCTGTAACTTAATTTTCCACTTTGATTTTGAGCATCATTTCAACTCCAGACCTCCGTGGGATATTAGTTGTGATTTATGTTTATAATTTTTAGGTTTTATTGTTCTCAACACATTCCACTGTGTAATGAATAAAGATTTACAACTGGAATATTTCATTCAGTGATATCTAGGATGTGGGATTTTAGTGTTCCCTTTATTTTTTTGAGCAGTGTATTTTGGGCTAAAAACATATTTTAGGGAAAATTAGATTTTTTTTATTTTTATGGCTCAACATTATAAACTTCTGTGAAGGACCTGGCGGTTCAATGTGTTCACCACACATCTAGATCAGTTAACTGAGGGGTCTAGTTTCCAAAATAATGTCTCTTGTTGGGTAATTTCACAGTTTAGGCACATCATAGGCTCTCCAAATGTGACATTACGTCCCTCAATTGTTCGAGCAAATTTTGCATTCAAAAGTCAAATGGTGCTCCTTCCCTCCCAATCTTTGCCGTGCGCCCAGTGATTTTCTCCCTCATATGGGGTATTGGCATGTTCAGGAGAAATTACACGACAAATTTGGGGGTCCATTTTTTCCTGTTACCAGAGGCGTAACTACCGCGGTTGCAGAGGTCGCAGCTGCGACGGGGCCCGAAGCGCTTAGGGGCCCGGCCAGTCCAGCAGAGACTGGGCGGACACGTAAGCACTCTGAGCTACAAAATGAGCTGCCGGCCCTTTAAATCTTCTGTATAGGCCCTGGTGTGCATGCACTCTCTCAGTGCATGCGCGATCACGGGTGGGATTGCACTTGTCCCGCAGCAGAGCCCCTCCACCGCAGAGAGCCGCACACCACAACTATGGCTGCTGCTACTCTGTGCGCACAGGACCTGTGATGAGGTCACAGGAAGGGAGGAGTCAAGAGTCACAAGATCAAGGGCCTCCTTGTAGTGCAGGACTCTGCTGGTTGTCATGGTGCTGGACAAGGGTAAGCTTTTGTGTGGGGTCAGGAGTGGTTTGTTTGGATGTAGCAGAGCCGTGAGTACGAGGTGCACAGAGCGGAAGCCGTGTGTGCAAGGTGTATGGAGCGGAGCTGGGTATTACGAGGTGTGCGGAGCGGAGCCGTGTGTGTACGAGGTGTACAGAGCGGAACTGGGTGTGTGCAAGGTGTATGGAGCAGAGCCGTGTATGTACGAGGTGTACAGAGCGGAACTGGGTGTGTGCAAGATGTATGGAGCGGAGCTGTGTGTGTGCAAGGTGTACAGAGCGGAACTGGGTGTGTGCAAGGTGTATGGAGTGGAGCCATGTGTGTATGAGGTGTACGGAGCGGAACTGGGTGTGTGCATGGTGTATGGAGCGGAGCCGTGTGTTCGAGGAATACGGAGCGGAGCCGTGTGTGCAAGGTATATGGAGTGGAGCCACGTGTGTACGAGGTGTATGGAGCGGAGCCATGTGTGCAAGGTGTACGGAGCTCAGCCACGAGTGTAGGAGTAATTAGGTGTGGCCATTATACTGTATGCAATATGTGTGGCCATTGTACAGTATGGAGCACTATGTGTGGCCATTATACAGTATAGAGCACCATGTGGGGCCATTATACAGTATGGAGCACTGTGTGTGGCCATTATACAGCATGGAGCACTGTTTGGCCATTATACAGTATGGAGCCCAATGTGTGGCCATTATACAGTATGGAGCACTATATGTGGCTATTATACAGTATAGAGCACTATGTGTGGCCATTATACAGTATGGAGCACTATGTGTGGCCATTATACTGTATGGAGCACTATATTTGGCTATTATACAGTATGGAGCACTATGTGTGGCCATTATACAGTATGGAGCACTATGTGTGGCCATTATACTGTATGGAGCACTGTGTGTGGCCATTATACAGTATGGAGCACTATGTGTGGCCATTATACAGTATGGAGCACTGTGTGACCATTATACAGTATGGAGCACTGTGTGGCCATTTTACAGTATGGAGCACTATGTGTGGCCATTATACAGTATGGAGCACTACATGTTCCCATTATACAGTATGGAGCACTATGTGTGCCCATTATACAGTATGGAGCACTATGTGTGGCCATTATACAGTATGGAGCACTGTGTGTGGCCATTATACAGTATGGAGCACTATATGTTCCCATTATACAGTATGGAGCACTATGTGTGCCCATTATACAGTATGGAGCACTATGTGTGGCCATTATACAGTATGAAGCACTGTGTGGCCATTATACAGTATGGAGCACTGTGTGTCCATTATACAGTATGGAGCACTGTGTGTGGCCATTATACAGTATGGAGCACTGTGTGGCCATTATACAGTATGGAGCACTATGTGTAGCCATTATTCAGTTTGGAGCACTGTTTGGCCATATTTTTTCTGTTTAGAATTATTGTTTATGAAACAGTATGATCAGCAGTGCTAAATGGGTGTGGTTGGGAAGTTGGTTTGGGTGTGACTAGTTGTGAAATGGGTGTAGTCAGAGGCGCGGCCTAAAATTTGCCGCGACCCGCTATGCACACGCCACAAACTTTGTCCCTCTTTCCCTTCTTCAAAATTGGGAGGTATGGAGTACACGTCATGTACTCTGTGGGCAGGAGATTAGAGGTGTGGGACCCGTGCACCAATTTATGGGATGCAGATTTCCGGCTGGGTGCGGCCATCCCATAATGATCCCCCATAGCCACAGAGCACATATTATAGCCATATGCATAATAGAGCAGAGTCTGGCTATCTGCAGACATCCCATAATGACCCCCATATCCAGAGAACACATATTATAGCCATACACATAGCGGCAGATTCTGTCAGGTGCTCTTCAAATAATGCCTTTAAGAGGACTGTTGAAGGGCACAACACAGTATAGCAAAATCCACTGATCGAGTGTGGGGGGAGTTTTATAGTATGTGGGCTGCTGGGGTTTGTGTGGCAGGGCTGCATTTTTGTCCCAGCACCGCCCTGGACAGCTCTACAGGGAGGCTGCCATACTTTGTACTGGTTTTACTCCCTGCATATTGTAGGGCAGCTGAAGGGTTCAGTCATCATTCTGTGTTATTCTGTAGCCCACATCCCCACACTGACTATATACAGTGGGCAACTAAAGTATAGACAGCAGATCCTTATGAACAGTACAGTCAGTGGGTAAATGTGTCTACCTCTTTTACAATGGTATGGCCCAAATGTGAGCGGAGGTAAAACATTGCCAGAAGCTAAGGGGGACCAAGCTTTCTTCTCTCTAACTTCTGACATGTCCATACACGGGCACTAATGCCCTCACACTTCCGCCAGTATGTACAGCCGTGTGTGTGGCAGTAGTTTTTCTAATAGTCTTATCACACCTGTCTGCCATACTTCCTTGAGGCGGGAAGGGAACCATAGTTGATGTGTTTTAGTATTGAATTCCCATTTTCCAGCTCTGGAAATGCACAACTTATGGTTGGAGAATTGGCAGTATTACTTGTCAGGATGTGACTTTCCCCACCAGGTGATTGCAGGGTTTAGAGGGGCACACTTCCATTTATAAGGGGTCGTCCCTGTCTGGCTGGGTTTACAGGAGCTTATTACCATAGACACAAGAGTGTGAGTTTGGATCGGGATACCCTCCGCGAGGCTGGAGGTTGTGGTCTGTATACAGACCGTGAACTTCACTCTTGTGAACCCAGCCCACGACTAATTCTGTAATCGTGCATGTATACTAACGCAGATGACGTTTGCATGTGTCGCCATTTCTAATTCACCTATATATTTTAGTATGGGGGGTCCCATTTGAAAGTTCGCAACAGGGCCCATAACTTTGTAGTTACGCCACTGCCTGTTACCCTTGTCAAAATAAAACAATCTGGATCTGAAGAAATGTTTTTTTGTAAAAAAAAAGTTAAATAACTTTTTTTTTTTCAAAAAATTCCTGTGAAGCACCTGAATAATAAATGTTTTGAATGTAGTTTTGAGCACCTTGAGGTTTGCAGTTTTTAGAATGGTGTCACTTTTGGGAATCTTCTATCATATCGACTCCTCAAAGTGACTTTAAATGAGTTGTGGTCACTAAAAAAATGATTTTGTAAATTTTGTTGGAAAAATGAAAAATCGCTGGTCAAATTTTAACTCTTATAACTTCCTAACAAAAAAAAAATGGTTCCAAAATTGTGTTGATGTAAATTAGACATGTGGGAAATGTTATTTATTACCTATTTTTGTGTGACATATCTCTGTGATTTCAGGGCATGAAAATTCAAAGTTGGAAAATTGCAAAATTTTCCACATTTTCTCCAAATGTCCATTTTTTTCCCAAATGCAAGGCATACTGAAGAATTTTTACCACTATCATGGAGTACAGTATGTCACGAAAAAAAAAAAATCTCATTCATTACCTCATAAATTCACAGTGGTCAGAATTGTAAAAATTGGCCAGGTCATTAATGTGCAAACCACCATCGAGGGGTAAATGGTTTAATGTTATGTGTGTGATAACACATGTTATGTTTTATCCTTATGGTCAGTGTTGTGTGTTCGGTTCTCCTATTGGCTATGCCTAAGACCATACCTGGGAATGTGAGAGGTCTGTCCACTAAGAGAACCATACTGTAGATAGGGATACTGTTTGCACTACACTAGGGATTAGATGTTTATAGAGTTGGGATTAGCCCACAGTTTGGGAGGGGTTAGATCAGGTTTTATAGAAAATATTTCCGGATTACAGTTGAGTCTCGTTAGAGTCCAGGACTCAGTCAAGTGCAAGTTCTGGGTGGAGTAAATAGCAAGGCTAAACATAGAAAAGTTAACAGGTTCCAGGGCAGTGAAGGTGCAGCAAAGATGACAGAGTTCAGTCAGTGCAAGTTTCCAAGAAGAATGAGGGCACATCTACAGCCACATCTGGATGCCGATACGGTCTTGGGCCTAAGGTCCAGAAGAGGTGTAGAAAGTCATGCCTCTGTCTCCCTGATGAGGAAGACTACAGCCAGGTCACGGAGGGGGTGAAGATGGTGGGTCTCAAGACAGGACAAGGACTGATGGAGCACAAAACTAAGGGAACATCACTAAAAAGAGACTTTGTCTTAATCTGTACGCTGCAGCTATGTGTAAGTTAGTTGCACAGTAAAGTCGAAACTGTTAACCTAGACCCAAGGTCTTCTGTCTTGTAGGACGCCAGATGCTGTCCTATGAACGGGGAGGTAACAAGGGCTCATGAAACAAAAGTGAGGGTAATTTTGGTTGTTTGGCCACTCCTGGGAAGCTTCACCACTGTTTCATGGATTTCCCATTTGTGGATAATAACTCTTACTGTGTGTTAGGACTACAGAGATGGGTACGAGAGTGGACCCTCTGGACCGTAGAAGTCCCCTTCGTGGGCGAGCAGACCCGGTGTTAACCAACCCCTATACAGGGGCTGTTTAGGAGCAGGCCCAGAGGTTACCTTACCACGGTAGCGGATACCAGAAGGGACGGCTCAAGTAAAGGGAAGGCTGAAGAGTAGACAAAACTGAGGACCGGAATCAGCAGCGGAAAATCCAGAGGCAGAAGACACGGGAACGGAAGGCAGGAATCGGCAGAGGAGAACCAGGGACGGAGAGGGAACTGAAACAAAGTAACGGAAAACAAACACAGTAAATAGTAGCGCCGGAGCGCAGAGCAAGTACAGAGACACAGCGAACGGCCAGAGACTAAGCAAACACTTAAGATACTCAGGCACCTCCTAGCAGAGGAGGTGGCCTGAAATACCATGCTCTCCATGGTGATTGGCTGCAGATGCACCACACCCGGTGCTAGGTGATCTGGAGCTGTGAGGCTGTATCTAATGCTGAAGCCTGTGCGCCTGCGCAGGAGCGCCGGAAGTAGGGGCACAGGAACGAGCGATGCCGGAAGAAGATGGCGCCGCCCGAGAGGAGGAGAGGACAACGCGCCGAGCGCTGAAAGAAGAGCGCGCGAGGGGGGCGGAGGCGGCACGCTGAGGACCAGGAACAGAGCGGTGAGCAGCCGCTGTAACAGTACCCCCCTCTTTAAAATCTCCCTTCCTAAAACTAGAGAGGAATTTGTTAAGTAGACGAGGTGCATCGATATTCTCTCGAGGTTCCCAGGATCTTTCCTCAGGCCCAAACCCCTTCCAATCCACTAGGAAAAACTCTCTCCCGCGAATACTCTTCTTGGCTAAAATATCCCTCACCTCAAAGATGTTATCAGCATGGACAGGCTGAGGAGAGGTACAGGAAGAAGGATGGAAGCGATTAAGAACAACAGGCTTGAGCAGAGACACATGAAAAGTATTGGGAATCCGGAGCGAAGCGGGCAACTTCAGCTTGTAGGCAACTTCGTTGACTCGACTCAGAATCTCGAAGGGACCGATGAAACGAGGACCAAGTTTATAGGATGGTATCTTGAGCCTAATGTAACGAGAGGCGAGCCAAACTTTATCGCCTGGTAAAAATGAGAAAGAATCTAAGCGCTTCTTGTCGGCATGTCTCTTCATTTTAACAGAAGTCTTTTTGAGAGCCTCTTTAACCTCACCCCAAATTGCAGAAAATTTAAAGTCAAAGAGTCTGCTGCCGGAACTCCAGTAGTGGAAGAAATTGGAAGAGGCATATTCGGATGTTGTCCGAATACGAAAAAAAAAGGAGACTTGGCTGAGGATTCACTAGAATGATTGTTATAGGCGAATTCGGCCCAAGGCAGAAGGTTTACCCAATCATCTTGGTGGGAGTTGATGAAATGACGAAGATAGGCAGTCACAATCTGATTTGTTCGTTCAGCTTGACCATTAGTCTGAGGGTGATAGGCTGATGAAAAATCTAGTGATACCTTCAAAAGCTTGCATAACGCTCTCCAGAATCGTGATGTAAACTGGACTCCTCGGTCAGACACGATGTTTAAAGGGAACCCATGGAGTTTGAAGATATTAGAAATAAAGATCCTCGCCAATTCTGGAGCTGAGGGAAGTCCAGACAAGGGAACGAAATGGGCCATCTTAGAGAACCGATCTACCACCATAAGGATGGCTGTACAACCAGAGGATCTCGGTAAATCGGTAATGAAGTCCATGGCGATGTGTTGCCAAGGACTCGAAGGCACAGGAAGAGGAAGTAACCCTCCACGAGGTAATTGTCTAGGCACCTTGCACTTGGCACAGGAAGGGCAGGAGACGACAAACTCCTCGACATCATGACGTAACGAGGGCCACCAATAGTAGCGAGAGATGAGAAGAGAGGTTTTTCTAATCCCGGCGTGGCCTGCCAATTTGGAGGAATGTCCCCATCGCAGCACTGTCTCTCTGTCCTTCTCAGTGACAAACGTCTTACCCGGGGGTGGACAGCTTATACTTAAAGGGGCCACAGTAACGATTTTACCGGGATCCACAATATGCGCTGGTTCCTCGTCGATGTCCTCAAGCTGTGAAAGTCTGGACAGGGCATCTGCTTTGACGTTCTTGTCGCCAGGACGAAAACGAAGCTCAAAGTCGAAGCGGGCAAAAAACAGGGACCATCGAGCTTGCCGTGGATTAAGTCTGTGTGCGGTCTGAAGATAGGCCCAATTCTTGTGGTCAGAAAAAATCACAAACGGATGAACGGCTCCCTCCAGAAGATGCCTCCACTCCCCAAGAGCCAGCTTTATGGCCAAGAGTTCTCGGTCCCCAATGGTATAATTTCGTTCCGATGCTGAGAATGTCTTGGAAAAGAAGCCACAGGGAACCAGGCGACCAGTAGAAGATCTTTGAGAGAGCACTGCCCCGGCACCGGTAGAAAAGGCATCCACCTCGAGAATGAATGGTCTATTGATCTCTGGATGGTGTAAAACGGGAGCGGAGGAAAAGGATTGCTTCAGAAGCTCAAAAGCTTTTTCGGCCTCTGGAGTCCAAGTCTTCGGATTGGCACCTTTACGAGTGAGAGCAGCAAGAGGCCGAACTACCAAGGAGAAATGTGAAATGAACTGCCTGTAGTAGTTGGCGAACCCTAGAAAGCGCTGGATGGCTTTTGTTCCATAGGGACGTGGCCAACTGAGAATGGTTCTCAGCTTCTCAGGGTCCATCTTGAGACCAGAATCCGAAATGACGTATCGGAGAAAAGGCAGTGAAGTCTGTTCGAAGAGACACTTCTCAAACTTAGCATAAAGACGATTCTCTCTAAGGCGTTGCAAAACCAAACGGACGCTTCTTCTGTGAGATGATAGGTCAGCCGAAGAAATTAGGATGTCGTCTAGATATACTACCACACAGGAGTAAAGAAGGTCTCGGAAAATGTCATTGACGAATTCTTGGAAGACTGCGGGAGCATTGCAGAGACCGAACGGCATGACTAGGTATTCATAATGCCCGTCCCGAGTGTTAAAGGCAGTCTTCCACTCGTCGCCGGCCCGGATTCGAACAAGATTATAAGCACCTCGAAGATCCAGCTTCGTAAAGATTCGTGCTCCTCTTAATCGGTCGAAGAGTTCAGGAATAAGGGGCAGAGGGTACTTGTTCTTGATAGTAATGTTGTTCAAACCTCTGTAATCAATGCAGGGTCGAAGAGATCCGTCTTTTTTCCTGACGAAGAAGAACCCCGCACCGGCTGGGGAAGAAGACTTTCGGATGAATCCCCTAGATAGATTCTCTTGGACGTACTCAGACATAGCTTTAGTCTCAGCAGGAGACAGAGGGTAAATCCTCCCTCTAGGTGGAGTGGAACCGGGAAGAAGTTCGATCGGGCAATCGTAGAGTCGATGCGGAGGAAGACTCTCTGCTTCTTTCTTGTCAAAAACATCGATGTAGGACAGATATGGAGTAGGTAGTCCGGGAAGAATGGAATCAGTCGGAAGCGAAACTACAGGGCGAACAGGCAGAAGGCATTGTGTTTGACACGTAGATCCCCAACGGAGTACATCACCTGAACGCCAGTCCAGGGTGGGTTCGTGCAAACGGAGCCAAGGTAAACCTAGAAGCAGAGTATGGGTTAGATTAGGCAAAACATAGAAAGTTATCTTCTCACGATGAAGAGCCCCGATACATAGGTCTATCTCTTCCGTAATCAAAGTGACGGCGTCTTGCAAGGGTCTCCCATCCACGGAAGCAATCTGACGAGGAGAATCCATCGAGAGAACTGGAACGCGAAGCCTCCGAACCGCCTCAAGACTGATAAAGTTGCCCACCGTGCCCGAATCCACATACGCGGCCTCAGAAAAACGCTTTTGATTTAGCACTAACAAAACGGACAGAAACAAGGGTTGAGGGGAATCAGAAACACCTAGGGAGGCCTCCCTACCTGTCCTAGGCGGAGGAGTTTTCCGGCCTCTCAGGACATGTTCGTAGAAAATGTGAGGCGCTACCTCAGTAAAAGCAGAGTCCTTGGGATCGTCTCCCCCGACGGCGTTGCTCTGCTAGCTTGACCCGATCTATTTGCATGGGCTCTGGCAAGGAAGTTGTGGTAGATGACAAGGGACGCGGACTTCCTGACCTGCGGATGGGAGGTAGAGAATGAACAGACCTCTTTTCTCTAGTAGTCTCACGCGTTCGCTCCTGAAAGCGTAGGTCTATGCGCGTGGACAGGGAAATGAGGTCATCTAAAGATGTTGGGGTATCCCGTCCAGCCAGCTCATCCTTTATTCGACTGGACAGGCCTCGCCAAAAGGCTCCTACCAGGGCCTCGTTGTTCCACCCTAATTCAGAGGCTAAAGTACGAAAACGTATGGCGTATTGGCCAACAGATAGAGAACCTTGCTGGAGGTTGAAAAGCGACTCAGTTGTGGAAGCTAAGCGCCCGGGCTCATCGAAAACCCTGTGAAAAGTCTCTAAGAAAGAAGCTAGTTGGGTAACTACAGGATCATCCCGTTCCCACAGAGGATTGATCCAGGCCAAAGCCTCCCCCTCTAAATGAGATACTATAAAAGCCACTTTGGCCCGGTCGGAGGGATACTGTTGGGGAAGGAGCTCAAAGTGGAGGCGACACTGGTTCAGGAACCCCCTACAGAGCTTGGGATCCCCGCTAAACCTGGGAGGTTTGCCGAGGCGAGGAAGCGGATGGGGCGAGGGAGCCGAATCTTGCGAAGCCTGGGCGGAAGCCGTAGAGAGAGACTGCAAATTAAATAAACGGTCGTCTATGGAAGCCAAATAGGATAGCATACGCGCCTGCGTATCGCGTTGTTGGGAGAGTTCCTGCTGCATGGCTGCAATTTGATTAGTATTAGCAGGGTCGGCGGTTTGCAAAGAGGTTAGGCGAGACTCCAAATTTTTTAAGAAGGACATGATGCGCTGCTGATTGTCGCGTATGTGCGCCAATTCCTTCTGAGCAGAAAACGCGGCACCCGCGGGGTCCATGGCCTGAGTATACTGTTAGGACTACAGAGATGGGTACGAGAGTGGACCCTCTGGACCGTAGAAGTCCCCCTCGTGGGCGAGCAGACCCGGTGTTAACCAACCCCTATACAGGGGCTGTTTAGGAGCAGGCCCAGAGGTTACCTTACCACGGTAGCGGATACCAGAAGGGACGGCTCAAGTAAAGGGAAGGCTGAAGAGTAGACAAAACTGAGGACTGGAATCAGCAGCGGAAAATCCAGAGGCAGAAGACACGGGAACGGAAGGCAGGAATCGGCAGAGGAGAACCAGGGACGGAGAGGGAACTGAAACAAAGTAACGGAAAACAAACACAGTAAATAGTAGCGCCGGAGTGCAGAGCAAGTACAGAGACACAGCGAACGGCCAGAGACTAAGCAAACACTTAAGATACTCAGGCACCTCTTAGCAGAGGAGGTGGCCTGAAATACCGTGCTCTCCATGGTGATTGGCTGCAGATGCACCACACCCAGTGCTAGGTGATCCGGAGCTGAGGCTGTATCTAATGCTGAAGCCTGTGCGCCTGCGCAGGAGCGCCGGAAGTAGGGGCACAGAAACGAGCGATGCCGGAAGAAGATGGCGCCGCCCGAGAGGAGGAGAGGACAACGCGCCGAGCGCTGAAAGAAGAGCGCGCGAGGGGGGCGGAGGCGGCACTCTGAGGACCAGGAACAGAGCGGTGAGCAGCCGCTGTAACAGTGTGGTTCGCCGGAGTCCCAAAGCTTTAAAAATGGCTTTATGACCTTTTCTAGACTGGGAGATCTCAATTACTTTGCTTCCTATTTGTTCCAGAATTTCTTTGGAATGTGATGTGTAACTTTTGAGGATCTTTTGGTCTACTTCAGGCACTTGGAGGTCATTTAGGCACTTGGAGGCCACACACACTACTGAGCATCATTTCCTTGTCTTGAGGCATTTCCACTGAAGTTGGATCAGCCTGTAACTTCATTTTCCACCTTGATTTTGAGCATCATTCCAACTCCAGACCTCCGTGGGTTATTAGTTGTGATTTACGTTGATATTTTTTAGGTTTTATTGTTCTCAACACATTCCACTATGTAATGAATAAAGATTTACAACTGGAATATTTGTTCAGTGATATCTAGGATGTGGGATTTTAGTGTTCCCTTTATTTTCTTGAGCAGCGCACACTGAGAGCAAAGATTGTACAAAATAATTAAAGCTTGTATGTACCTTTAAAGCCCACCTATCCACATATCTACTATATGATTGTCTAAGGGTCACTTCTGTCTTTCTGTCTGTCTGTCCGTCTGTCTTTCTGTAAAGAAATGGCCGCTCCCTACTCCCCTGCCGTCAGTGCCCGCTCCATACTCCCCTCCAGTCAGCGCTCACACAAGGTTAATGGCAGCGTTAAAGGACCGTGTTATGCAGCGGTGTAACGCACTCCATTAACGCTGCTATTAACCCTGTGTGACTAACTTTTTACTATTGATGCTGCCTATGCAGCATCAATAGTAAAAAGATCTAATGTTAAAAATACTCTACCTTCCGTCGCCTTTCCCGCTCCTCGCGACGCTCGGGTCCATGCATTGCGGTCTCACGAGATGATGACGTAGCGGTCTCGCGAGACCACTACGTCATCATCTCGCGAGACCGCAATGCACTCTTGGGACCGTCGCGAGGAGCGGGAAAGGCTTGAGCTGTATCCGGGGGCCGACGGAAGGTGAGTATATAACTATTTTTTATTTTAATTCTTTTTTTAACAGGGATATGGTGCCCACATTGCTATATACTATGTGGGCTGTTATATACTACATCTCTGTGCTATATACTATGTGGGCTGTGCTATATACTATGTGGCTGTGGTATATATAATGTGGCTGGGCAATATACTACATCGCTGTGCTCTATACTACATGGCCTGGGTTATATACTGCATGGGCAGTGTTATATACTACGTCTCTGTGCTATTGTTACGGAGAAGCGGGGTCAGTGGGTGCTCTTGTCCGCTGGCCCGGCTGTCTTTAACAAGACTGCATGGACCACGGCTCATACCACTGAACGCCCGCTCTATCTCCCAGTGGGCAATACACTACACAGACAAAACAGGGTTAAGGTAAAACAGGGTGGCAATACTTTATTGAACCACAGCACACAATAGCAAACAGAGCATTCCCAACATGCCTAGAATTGCATGGGTACATGGGCGCATATAAAATATCACTGCGTCTCCACGTGTTTCCAGTATGACATGATGTCAGTGCTCCCAGGGTCACTACTCCATCTGTGGATGAATGCACAGAGAAGGGGTAACGACAAGCATAGGGAGATGACCAAGAACTGTCCATAGAGTCCATACAAGGTCCAAAGCCAGTTGACATGATATCAGAGCTCCCAGGGTCGCTACTCCCTCTGTGGATGAACGCACAGAGAAGGGGCAGTGACAAGCATATGGAGATGACCAAGAACTGTCCATAGATTCTATACAAGGTCCAAAGCCAGTTGACATTATATCAGAGCTCCCAGGGTCGCAACTCCATCTGTGGATGAACGCACAGAGAAGGGGTAACGACAAGCATAGGGAGATGACCAAGAACTGTCCATAGAGTCCATACAAGGTTCAGAGCCCATTGACACGAGAGTCACCACCTGTCTTACCGGACCAGCTCCATGGAACCAGGCGACCAGCGGTTCCCAACCCTGGTTTTCTCCAAACATATCCATGGTGCAGAGATGGTCACTGGATCAGATCTGTTTCCTTCCAACCGGAGCCGAAAACCCCTAGGTTGTATCCTATAGAATCCTAGACCAGTGTCCCTCGTGATGGTGCCATGATGAATTGGCTGCAGTCCTTTCTTCTGTCTGTAGTGTGGTTTGCAGAATGTCCGGCTGGTAGCTCTGTATTACTTCAGACTCCCAGGATGTGAACTCTGAGTCAATTTATACCCAAGGCATGTAAGCTATTTTTAGAATTACCCAGTGTCCTTTAGTTCAACATCAAGATATGGCAAACAATGGTGATGGGATTAAGTAGCACTATTAGCATATAAGCACACATCAATAAACAAAGCTTAACCCACTCAATGTATAGTCACTATTACAGACTTACACAGTATGTTAGATAGTATATCAGTGGGCAGTCTGTCTTTTTGACCCACCAGACATAAACACTTAAATTCACAAGCCAATATACAGATTAAAAAAAAAACAGTTCTTTTGTTTATGCAAAAACGTAGCTGTCTGGGTAATTAAGATACAGTCTGGTTTCTTCACAGCTATATACTACGTGGCTGTGCTATATATTACGTGGCTGTGCAATATATTATGTGGCTGTGTAATATACTACGTGTCTGTGCTATATACTACGTGTCTGTGCTATATGCTATGTGGCTGTGCTATATGTTATGATCCGGTGACCTTGGAGCAGCATGAAAACTTTCACTGGAGTAGGTGGTAACTATACTGACCGCAAATCCTGATCTTAACACCGCAACTAGAAGTAGCTATGGGGTGTACCTAACAAACCCTAGACACCTCGTCACAGCCGGAGGACTAGATACCCCTATAGATGGAAATAGGAATACTACCTTGACTCCGAGCAGAACCCCAAAGGATAGGCAGCCCCCCACAAATATTGGCTGTGAGTAGGAGAGGAAAGACAAACACAGGCAGAAAACAGGATTTAGAACAAGAGGCCACTCTAGCTAAAATAGGAAAGGATAGAACAGAGTCCTGTGTGGTCAGTATTAAAACCCTTCCAAAAATATCCACAGCAGATTATACAAAAAATTCCTCCATCTAACTAAAGACGTGGACGTATATCTGCAACTCCAGAGACTCCTACACTCAGAGCAGGAATACAATCAAAAAACAAGCACACAGCTTGTGTGCCATAGAAAAAAAAACAGACACTTATCTTTGCTGAATTGGCAGCTAAGCAGGAGAAGCCAGACAGAGATCCAACACTTCCCAAGAAACATTGACAACTGGCAAGGACTAATGAGTCCTGCAAACCTAAATACCCCAGTCAGAATTGCAATCAGCAGATACACCTGTCCAGGACTGCAGGCCAGGGACAACTGCATTACCACCTACAACCACCGGAGGGAGCCCAAAAGCAGAATTCACAACAGCTATATACTAGGTGGCCAGGCAATATACTATGTGACTGTGTTATATACTGCATGGGCAGTGTTATATACTACGTCTCTGCTATATACTACATGGCTGTGCAATATATTACGTGGCTGGGCAATATACTACGTGTCTGTGCTATATACTACGTGGCTGGGCAATATACTACGTGGCTGGGCAAAATACTACGTGTCTGTCTATTTACTACGTGGGCTGTGTTATACGCTACTTGGCTGTGCTATATTTCTCTGCTGTATCTGTGCATCATGAATAGTGGTATGTGTTAAAGAGGGGGGCCTGTTGTGAATTCTGTGGTCGGGCTCCCTCCTGTGGTCATGAATGGTACTTCGGCTGGTTCTGTCCATGGACTTCCTCTGGTGGGTGTTTCTGAGTTTCCTTCCACAGGTGACGAGGTTAATTCGTTAGCTGGCTGCTCTATTTAACTCCACTGGGATCTTTGCTCCATGCCACCTGTCAATGTTCCAGTATTGGTCTAGTTCACTCCTGGGTCGTTCTTGTGACCTGTCTTCCCAGCAGAAGCTAAGTTTCCTGCTTGTTTTTCTTTGGTTTGCTATTTTTCTGTCCAGCTTGCTATTTTGATTGTTGTCTTGCTTGCTGGAAGCTCTGGGACGCAGAGGGAGCGCCTCCGCACCGTGAGTCGGTGCGGAGGGTCTTTTTGCACTCTCTGCGTGGTCTTTTTGTAGGTTTTTGTGCTGACCGCAAAGCAACCTTTCCTATCCTCAGTCTGTTCAGTAAGTCGGGACTCGCTTTGCTAAATCTATTTCATCTCTGTGTTTGTATTTTCATCTTTACTCACAGTCATTATATGTGGGGGGCTGCCTTTTCCTTTGGGGAATTTCTCTGAGGCAAGGTAGGCTTTATTTTTCTATCGTCAGGGCTAGCTAGTTCCTTAGGCTGTGCCGAGTTGCATAGGGAGCATTAGGAGCAATCCATGGCTATTTCTAGTGTGGGTGATAGGATTAGGGATTGCGGTCAGCAGAGTTCCCACGTCCCAGAGCTCGTCCTTTATTATCAGTGACTATCAGGTCATTCCGTGTGCTCTTAACCACCAGGTCCATTATTGTCCTGACCACAGGTCATAACAGTACAGGTGGCCACAAGTACTAATGCATCTCAATAGAGGGATAAGAGAAGTTCTGAGACCATTTTTTTTTCTTTGCAGTGTGTTTTGTCTCTCTTTTCCCCTTTACCTCTGGGTGGTTCAGGACACAGGTGTAAACATGGACATTCAAGGTCTGTCCTCTTGGAAAAACGTTAGGTGAAGATGCAGAGAAAGGTAAGTCAGGGAAGGGGAAAAAAAATTCCCAGTATGCGCTGCGGATCCGGTGTGCTGGCGTACCTGCGGTGATGTGTGTCACACACCTAACGTTTTTCTCTGGATCCTGCCTCATGTTATTACCTGTCCCGCATCTTCGGGGTACCCTCCACTTTTCTCTTTCTACAACAAGTGAGGTTTGACAAAGGCCCACAACAGGGCCGAAACGTTACCTCAGTACCTATATATGATTGTGGTGACCCCAGCTTCGCAATACCACTGTGGTGAACATAATAAATTACTTTATTGCATAGGAAAAAAACAAAAATTCGAGTGCGGCTGTTGTTTACTTATTTATGAAGTTACCTTGGTTCAGCCTGCACCTTTCTACATTGACCAGAGTGCACGCCTTTGCTATTTCTATATCCTATTCTGTTATGGCATTTGTGGATTCAGGCGCTGCCCTGAATTTGATGGACTTGGAGTTTGCTAGGTGCTGTGGTTTTTTCTTGGAGCCCTTGCAGCATCCTATTCCATTGAGAGGAATTGATGCTACGCCTTTGGCCAAGAATAAGCCTCAGTACTGAACCCAATTGACCATGTGCATGGCTCCTGCACATCAGGAGGATATCCGCTTTCTGGTGTTGCATAATCTGCATGATGTGGTCGTTTTGGGGTTGCCATGGCTACAGGTTCATAATCCAGTATTGGACTGGAAATCTATGTCTGTGTCCAGCTGGGGTTGCCAGGGGGTACACGGTGATGTTCCATTTTTGTCTATTTCGTATTCCACTCCTTCTGAAGTTCCAGAGTTTTTGTCGGATTATCGGGATGTATTTGATGAGCCCAAAGCCAGTGCCCTACCTCCTCATAGGGATTGCGATTGTGCAATTAATTTGATTCCTGTTAGTAAGTTTCCTAAGGGCCGATTGTTCAATTTATCTGTGCCAGAACACGCCGCTATGCGGAGTTATATAAAGGAATCCTTGGAGAAAGGCCATATTCGCCCGTCGTCATCACCGTTAGGAGCAGGGTTCTTTTTTGTGGCCAAGAAGGATGGTTCTTTGAGACCTTGTATTGATTACCGCCTTCTTAATAAAATTACAGTCAAATATCAGTATCCTTTGCCGTTGCTGTCTGACTTGTTTGCTCGTATTAAAGGGGCTAGTTGGTTCACCAAGATAGATCTTCGAGGGGCGTATAATCTTGTGCGTATTAAACAAGGCGATGAATGGAAAACAGCATTTAATACACCCGAGGGCCATGTTGAGTACCTGGTTATGCCATTCGGGCTTTCCAATGCTCCATCAGTATTTCAGTCCTTTATGCATGACATCTTCCGAGAGTACCTGGATAAATTCCTGATTGTGTATTTGGATGATATTTTGGACTTTTCGGATGATTGGGAGTCTCATGTGAAGCAGGTCAGAATGGTGTTCCAGGTCCTTCGTGCGAATTCCTTGTTTGTGAAGGGGTCAAAGTGTCTCTTTGGAGTTCAGAAGGTTTCATTTTTGGGGTTCATTTTTTCCCCTTCTACTATCGAGATGGACCCTGTTAAAGTCCAGGCCATTTACGATTAGACTCAGCCGACATCTGTGAAGAGCCTGCAAAAGTTCCTGGGCTTTGCTAATTTTTATCGGCGCTTCATCGCTAATTTTTCTAGTGTTGCTAAACCGTTGACTGATTTGACCAAGAAGGGTGCTGATGTGGTCAATTGGTCTTCTGCAGCTGTAGAGGCTTTTCAGGAGTTGAAGCGTCGTTTTTCTTCTGCCCCTGCATTGTGCCAGCCAGATGTTTCGCTCCCTTTTCAGGTTGAGGTTGATGCTTCTGAGATTGGAGCAGGGGCTGTTTTGTCGCAAAAAAGTTCTGATGGCTCGGTCATGAAGCCATGTGCTTTCTTTTCTAGAAAGTTTTCGCCTGCTGAGCGTAATTATGATGTTGGTAATCGAGAGTTGTTGGCCATGAAGTGGGCATTCGAGGAGTGACGTCATTGGCTTGAAGGAGCCAAGCATCGCGTGGTGGTCTTGACAGATCACAAGAATTTGACTTATCTTGAGTCTGCCAAACGGTTGAATCCGAGACAGGCTCGATGGTCGTTATTTTTCTCCCATTTTGATTTTGTGGTTTCGTACCTTCCGGGCTCTAAGAATGTGAAGGCTGATGCCCTGTCAAGGAGTTTTGTGCCTGACTCTCCGGGTGTTCCTGAGCCGGCGGGTATTCTCAAAGAGGGGGTAATTTTGTCTGCCATCTCCCCTGATTTGCGGCGGGTGCTGCAAAAATTTCAGGCTGATAGACCTGACCGTTGCCCAGTGGAGAAACTGTTTGTCCCTGATAGATGGACTAGTAGAGTTATCTCTGAGATTCATTGTTCAGTGTTGGCTGGGCATCCTGGAATCTTTGGTACCAGAGATTTGGTGGCTAGATCCTTTTGGTGGCCGTCTTTGTCACGGAATGTGCGTTCTTTTGTGCAGTCCTGTGGGACTTGTGCTCAGGCTAAGCCCTGCTGTTCTCGTGCCAGTGGGTTGCTTTTGCCCTTGCCGGTCCCGAAGAGGCCCTGGACGCATATTTCTATGGATTTTATTTCGGATCTCCCCGTCTCTCAAAAGATGTCGGTCATTTGGGTGGTTTGTGATCGCTTTTCCAAGATGGTCCATTTGGTACCTTTGTCTAAATTGCCTTCCTCCTCTGATTTGGTGCCATTATTTTTCCAGCATGTGGTTCGTTTACATGGTATCCCGGAGAACATCGTTTCTGACAGAGGTTCCCAGTTTGTTTCGAGGTTTTGGCGATCCTTTTGTGCTAGGATGGGCATTGATTTGTCTTTTTCCTCGGCTTTCCATCCTCAGACAAATGGCCAAACCGAACGGACTAATCAAACTTTAGAAACATATCTGAGATGCTTTGTTTCTGCTGATCAGGATGATTGGGTGTCCTTTTTGCCGTTGGCTGAGTTCGCCCTTAATAATCGGGCCAGCTCGGCTACTTGGGTTTCGCCGTTTTTCTGCAATTCTGGTTTCCATCCTCGTTTCTCTTCAGGGCAGGTTGAGTCTTTGGACTGTCCTGGTGTAGATACTGTGGTGGATAGGTTGCAGCAGATTTGGACTCATGTGGTGGACAATTTGACATTGTCCCAGGAGAAGGCTCAACGTTTCGCTAACCGCCGGCGCTGTGTGGGTCCCCGACTTCGTGTTGGGGATTTGGTTTGGTTGTCGTCTCGTTATGTTCCTATGAAGGTTTCCTCTCCTAAGTTTAAGCCTCTTTTCATTGGTCCGTATAAGATTTCTGAGGTTATCAATCCTGTGTCATTTTGTTTGGCCCTTCCTGCTTCTTTTGCCATCCATAATGTGTTCCATAGGTCGTTATTGCGGAGATACGTGGCGCCTATGGTTCCCTCCGTTGATCCTCCTGCCCGGGTGTTGGTCGAGGGGGAGTTGGAGTATGTGGTGGAGAAGATTTTGGATTCTCGTATTTCGAGACGGAAACTCCAGTACCTGGTCAAGTGGAAGGGTTATGGTCAGGAAGATAATTCCTGGGTTTTTGCCTCTGATGTTCATGCTGCCGATCTGGTTCGTGCCTTTCATTTGGCTCATCCTGGTCGGCCTGGGGGCTCTGGTGAGGGTTCGGTGACTCCTCCTCAAGGGGGGGTACTGTTGTGAATTCTGTGGTCGGGCTCCCTCCTGTGGTCATGAATGGTACTTCGGCTGGTTCTGTCCATGGACTTCCTCTGGTGGGTGTTTCTGAGTTTCCTTCCACAGGTGACGAGGTTAATTCGTTAGCTGGCTGCTCTATTTAACTCCACTGGGATCTTTGCTCCATGCCACCTGTCAATGTTCCAGTATTGGTCTAGTTCACTCCTGGATCGTTCTTGTGACCTGTCTTCCCAGCAGAAGCTAAGTTTCCTGCTTGTTTTTCTTTGGTTTGCTATTTTTCTGTCCAGCTTGCTATTTTTATTGTTGTCTTGCTTGCTGGAAGCTCTGGGACGCAGAGGGAGCGCCTCCGCACCGTGAGTCGGTGCGGAGGGTCTTTTTGCGCTCTCTGCGTGGTCTTTTTGTAGGTTTTTGTGCTGACCGCAAAGCAACCTTTCCTATCCTCAGTCTGTTCAGTAAGTCGGGACTCGCTTTGCTAAATCTATTTCATCTCTGTGTTTGTATTTTCATCTTTACTCACAGTCATTATATGTGGGGGGCTGCCTTTTCCTTTGGGGAATTTCTCTGAGGCAAGGTAGGCTTTATTTTTCTATCTTCAGGGCTAGCTAGTTCCTTAGGCTGTGCCGAGTTGCATAGGGAGCGTTAGGAGCAATCCACGGCTATTTCTAGTGTGGGTGATAGGATTAGGGATTGCGGTCAGCAGAGTTCCCACGTCCCAGAGCTCGTCCTTTATTATCAGTGACTATCAGGTCATTCCGTGTGCTCTTAACCACCAGGTCCATTATTGCCCTGACCACCAGGTCATAACAGGGGCCCACTGAGACTCTTTCACTCGGGGCCCTCAAAAACCTGGAGCCGGCCTTGGCTTCACTGATTGGTCACGCCCAGCCGCGAACAATCAGCGGCCAGTCGCAGTCTGCCCGCGAATTGGCACGGAATTTGAACCACGCTTCGCTAATTGGTCACGTCCGGCCGGCCGAATACTTTGTATAAATTGCATTATTCTGAAAACTGCATAAATAAACTACATACATATTTTAGAATACCCGATGCGTTAGAATCGGGCCACCATCTAGTAAAATATAAACTTCTGACAACAAGTCTCCGAATTTCCAAGCACTACATTTTGCCTTTTTTTCTGAAAAGGAGAAATGGTCAAAATTACAAAAAAAAACAGTGCTTTCAGACCTCAAATGATGCAAAGAAAACAAGTTCATAATAACTTAGAAAAAACAATACTAATGCTTTAACTCAGGAAGAGTTCAGAAATCAATATTTTGTGGAATAACCATGATTTTTAGTCACAGCTCACATGCATCTTGACAAGCTTTCCACCAGTCTTTCACAGTGCTTCTGGCGCAAAAATTTAAGCAGTTCTTCTTTGTTTCATGGCTTGTGACTATCCATCATCCTCTTGATTACATCCCATAGGTTTTCAATTTTGGTTCAGGTCTGGAGATTGGGCTGCCTATGACAGGGTTTTGATGTGATGGTCTCTTAATTTTTGCCAGAGCTGTATATATGTATGTATGTATGTATGTATGTATATATATATATATATATATATATATATATATATATATATTAGCTATTGAACCCGTTCTACGCCCGGGTGGCGAGCATTTATATTGGTATATGGTCTCCATCCTGTCATGTGCTGCTCCATCTTGCTCCCCCATCATGTCATGTGCTGCTCCATCCTGCGTCCCCATCCTGTCATGTGCTGCTCCATCCTGCGCCCCCATCCTGTCATGTGCTGCTCCATCCTGCGCCCCCATCCTGTCATGTGCTGCTCCATCCTGCGCCCCATCCTGTCATGTGCTGCACCCATCCTGCGCCCCCATTCTGTCATGCGCTGCTCCCATCCTGCGCCCCCATTCTGACATGCGCTGCTCCCATCCTGCGCCCCATTCTGACATGCGCTGCTCCCATCCTGCGCCCCCATTCTGACATGTGCTGCTCCCATCCTGCGCCCCCATTCTGACATGTGCTGCTCCCATCCTGCGCCCCCATTCTGACATGTGCTGCACCCATCCTGCGCCCCCGTTCTGTCATGTGCTGCTGCCATCCTGCACCCCCGTTCTGTCATGTGCTGCCCTATTCTGTCATGTGCTGCTCCCATTCTGTCATGTGCTGCTCCCATCCTGCGCCCCTGTTCTGTCATGTGCTGCTCCCATCCTGCGCCACCGTTCTGTATTTTGCTGCTCCCATCCATATGCCCCGTACACTGATCCATAAAGGTTTATGGCCCCCATAAGATGCTCCATAGTATATGCCCCATACACTGCTCCATAAAGGTTTATGGCCCCCATAAGATGCTCCATAGTATATGCCCCGTACACTGCTCCATAAAGGTTTATGACCCCCATAAGATGCTCCATAGTATATGCCTCGTACACTGCTCCATAAAGGTTTATGGCCCCCATAAGATGCTCCATTGTATTGTATGCCCCGTATACTGCTCCATAAATGTTGATGGCCCCCATAACATGCTTCATAGTATTATATGCCCCGTATGCTGCTGCGATATATAAAAAAAAATAACATACTCATCTATCGTCACTGGGCGCCGAGTGCTGGAGGACCTGAGCAGGCGAGGACACCGGCGCGCTGTGGGGGTCAGGTGCCGGAGTCGCCGCTAGCTCAGGGCCCCGACACTTGCTATATTCACCTGGCCCTGATCCAGCGCTGCGTGCCGCTTCTTCTGGGTCCTCTGGCTGTGACTGTTCAGTCAGAGGGCGGCGTGCATTAAGCGCGTCATCGCGCCCTCTGAACTGTGAACGTCACAGGCAGAGGACCCGGAACACGGAGTCGCACGCAGCGCTGGAACGGGACAGACAGGTGAATATAGCTCATACTTACCCTCCTGGCGCGTGCCTGCCTCTCCGTTGGAGATCGCTGTGTGCGTTCAGTGTTTACGCATACAGCGATCTCCTGGGAGCGTCACTCTGTGGGGTCCAGACTGCGCCGGCGCTTGCGCAGTCTATAAAGGCTTCGGACAGAGTGACGCTCCCAGCCTTATATTATAGATATATATATAATACTAGCTGAAGAGCCCGGCGTTGCCTGGGCATAGTAAATATCTGTGGTTAGTTATAGCACCTCACTTCTCTTATTTTCCCATCACATCTTTCATTTTCACCTCAGCATATACATGTTTGTCATCTCCCTTATATATAGTATACACCTGTGTCATCTCCCCTGTATATAGTATATACCTGCTGTGTGTTATCTCTCCTGTATATATATATATCTGTTTGTCTGTATGTCATCTCCTCCTATACATAGTATATACCTGTATGTCATCTCCTCCTGTATATAGTATATACCTGTGTCATCTCCTCCTGTATATAGTATATACCTGTATGTCATTTCCTATATATAGCATATACCTGTATGTCATCTCCTCCTGTATATAGTATATAACTGTAGGTCATCTGCTCCTGTATATAGTATATACCTGTGTATCATCTCCTCCTGTATATAGTATATACTTGTATGTCATCTCCTCCTGTATATAGTATGTACCTGTATGTCATCTCCTTCTCTATATAGTATATACCTGCATGTCATCTCCTATATATCATCTTCTCCTGTATTAGACCTTGTTCACTCGTTATTTAGTCAGTATTTTTACCTCAGTATTTGTAAGCTAAATTGGCAGCCAGATAAATCCCCAGCCAACAGGAAGCCCTCCCCCCTGGCAGAATATATTAGCTCACACATACACATAATAGACAGGTCATGTGACTGACAGGTGCCGTATTTCCTATATGGTACATTTGTTGCTCTTGCAGTTTGTCTGCTTATTAATCAGATTTTTATTTTTGAAGGATAATATCAGACTTGTGTGTGTTTTAGGGCGAGTTTCGTGTGTCAAGTTGTGTGTGTTGAGTTGCGTGTGGCGACATGCATGTAGCGACTTTTTGTGTGTCGAGTTGCATGTGACAGGTTAGTGTAGCAAGTTGTGTGCAGCAAGTTTTGCGCATGGCTAGTTTTGTGCGTGGTGAGTTTTATGTGTGGTGCCTTTTGAGTATGTGCAAGTTTTGTGTGAGGCAACTTTTGCATGTGTTGCAACATTTGTGCATGTGGCAATTTTTCCGCGGGTGCAAGTTTTGCGTGTGGCGAGTTTTCCCATGAGGTGAGTTTTGCACGTGTGGCGAGTTATGCGTGAGCCTAGTTTTGCATGTGGCGAGTATTACGCGTGGCGAGTTTTGAGCGGCGACTTTTGTGTTTTTACTTTTATGTGGTGAGGTTGGTGTATGTGTGGTGAAATGTGTGCTGAGGGTGGTATATGTGTTCAAGCAAGTGGCAGTGTGTGGCGCATTGTGTTTGTGTGTTCTTATCCCTGTGTGTGGTGAGTATCCCATGTCGGGGCTCCACCTTAGCAACTGTACGGTATATACTCTTTGGCGCCATCGCTTTCACTCTTTAAGTCCCCCTTGTTCACCTCTGGCAGCTGTCAATTTGCCTCCAACACTTTTCCTTTCACTTTTTCCCCATTATGTAGATAGGGGCAAAATTGTGAATTGGTGAATTGGAAAGCGCGGGGTTAAAATTTCACCTCACAACATAGCCTATGACGCTCTCAGGGTCCAGACGTGTGACTGTGCAAAATGTTGTGGCTGTAGCTGCAACGGTGCAGATGCCAATCTTGGACATACACACACACATACACACATTCAGCTTTATATATTAGATATACACACACTGTCCAGTAGCACTTCACCCTGTCCTGTATATATACACTGCACAGTACCACTTCTCCTGTCTTGTATACAGGGTCGGACTGGGACACCGGAGCATCCTCCGGTGGGCCCCGCCCCCAGCCTCCTTCATTTGTCCCTGCCCTGCGTGCCAATAGTGTGCACCGAGCGGTGCACACTTTGTTCTGTAGCAGGCACCGGCGCGCAGACTGTATGGAACAAATAATGTGAAGTGCAGCCACGCGGCAGCTCTTTCACAGCAACTGCTGCTGCCGACGCCGACTTCTATTGATCTGATAAGAGCCGGGCCCGTGCGCAGCATGCCAAGTGCCGACCTCACGTCAGCCAGCACAGTCAGAGACACCGCTGTGTGAGGCAGAGTCAGACAGGAGACACACACATCAGCTGACCCACCACAGTCACCTGTTTCTTGCACTGGGTCTCCGGCTCTTCATCATAAACTGTGGACAGTGGTGGTCTAATGCTGATTGGCTGATATGCAGCCAATCAGCATTAGTTTTTTTTTGTGTGACCTCACAGCACACCTCAGGCAATGATCTGTGCTGTGATTGGTCGGCTGTCCTGCCCAAGCAGCACAGCAATATATAGACGGAGACTGGAGCTGAGGGACATTTATGATGACTGGCTGCAGACAGTAATGTGTAAGTAACATAGATGATGCCTGCAGGCAGCCTACAGCATAGTTCTCCAGCCACTGAGGTAGCTAGTGGAAGCCCCCCATGCAATCTAAAGGTGACACAAGGTGGGGGTCCCCCATAGAAAATTTTTAATTTCCTATGGTCCCCCTTCCCCCACTGTCTCTTAATTTACTGTGGGTCTCACCTCTCCCACCATTTCCCATCTGGGGAAGGGGGCCCGCAGTCTCAGGAAATTACGTGACACAGTGGGGAAGGGGGCACTCAGGTATTTGACCCCTTTACGACATCCGCCTTATATGTATGGCGCATGTTAAATGCCACTGTCAATCTCTGACAGCTGCATTTAACATGTGGCGCCGACATGCGTTCGCAGCATTCTTTTGCCCGTCGGCGCACCTGTTATGTGATCACGGGTCACCGATGGATTGCCATAACAGCAAGGGGTCAGCTGATGACCCCTGTGCCTGTCATTACGGAGCTCCTTTGAAACCCCACAGGAGACTGTGATTTCTGCAATATACAAAGATGCTTTGGCATCACTGTATATAGCACGGGCGATCAGACTATCGCATCTTTAAGTCCCCAAAGGGCAATAACAGTGAAAATTTAAAAACAAATTAAAAAATACCGTAAAGTTAAAATCATCCCCCCTTGTATCCATTGAAAATAAAGATGTTTAAAAATTTTAAAAAATTCAGCTCTATCAAAATATAAAAACAATTAACCCGATCAGTAAAGACCGTAAGGCTATGTTCACACATTGCGTTTTTACTGCGCTTTGCAGCGTTTGTTTGCACTATATATTGTTTTCAATAGGTGAAAAACACTACTAAAAAAACTGAAAAACTGCTACAAGAAGTGACATGAGACATTTTGCAAAACCCATGGTTTTGTGCAAGATACTGAGGAAAAAATCAAGCTATGTGCATCAGATTTCTGAAATCTCATAGACTTTGCTGCTACTATAAAACGCAGCTGAAAATTTGCATTAAAAAACGAAGCAAAAACGCAACGTGTGAACGGAACGATATCGGAAAAAAATTCAAGAATGCGAAATTTCCTTTTTTCTGGTTGCCACAATTCCACAAAAAAGCTGTAACAAGGGATCAAAAAGTCACATCTATCCTAAACTTGTACTAATAAAAACGTCATCTAGCTCTGCAAAAAATAAGCTATCACACAGCTCCATCGGCCGCAGAATAGAAACATTACTGGTCTCATAAGATGGTGACACAAAAACATTTTTTTCTCAAATTTCTATTTCTTTTCACTATTAAAATAATAAAAAAAATGGACGCTTGGTTTTGCCGTCATCATACTGATGAGCAGAATGATATTGTAAGGTCATTTTTATCACAAAATGCTGACCATAAAAACAATTAAAAACAAAAAGTCAGAATTTATGGGGGTTTTTTTCACAATTTCACTGAACTTGGAATTTGTTTCCCTTTTTCAGGTACACTATGTGTAAAAATCAATGGTATCATTCAATAGTACAACTCGTCCTGCAAAAAACAAGCCCTCATATGTCTGTATCAGAGCTGGGCAAAGTGAGGCCTATGGGCCACATCTGGCCCTCTAACTGTCTCAGTCCGGCCCACGTACCAAGACAGCCATGGGGCTGGAAATCAGAGGTTTATGGGCCGCACAGTGCCACCCGCTCGCTGTCTCTCCATCTGTGGCTCTGCGCCGCTGAGTATATATAAGTATATAAGGGGACAATACAAATATCTCGCTGGGGATCTGTTTATACCAAGGAAGGTGACGGGCACAAGAGGGCATTCTTTGCGTCTGGAGGAGAGAAGGTTTTTCTACCAACATAGAAGAGGATTCTTTACTGTTAGGGCAGTGAGAATCTGGAATTGCTTGCCTGAGGAGGTGGTGATGGCGAACTCAGTCGAGGGGTTCAAGAGAGGCCTGGATGTCTTCCTGGAGCAGAACAATATTGTATCATACAATTATTAGGTTCTGTAGAAGGACGTAGATCTGGGGATTTATTATGATGGAATATAGGCTGAACTGGATGGACAAATGTCTTTTTTCGGCCTTACTAACTATGTTACTATGTTACTCCTCTGGTGGAGGAGAGGCCATCAGCCAATTCCTCCAAAAATCAGCATGTGAAACAGCTGACGCAATGACGTCACTTCACCATGTCAGCTGTGTACACTGAAGAGTCAGCGCACCGGAGACAGGGAGACAGGCAATGCACCAGGGAACAGGACCGAGGTGAGTATGTGGTGTTCATTTTTTTCTCTCATGTGTATGGGCTATTTGGGTGGGCATGGGGAGGCTATGGGGTGGGACATGGTGCTGCACACATGGGGTGACATGGTGCTGCACATGGGAGGGTGACATGTTGCTGCACATGGTGCTGCATATGAGGGTGACATGTGGCACTTGGTGCTGCATATAGAGGCTACATGTGGCACTTGGTGTTGCATATACAGGCGACATGCTGCACATGGGGAGGCTATGGGGCAACATGCTGCACATGGGGAGGCTATGGGGGCAGCATGCTGCACATGGGGAGGCTATGGGGGCAGCATGCTGCACATGGGGAGGCTATGGGGGCAGCATGCTGCACATGGGGAGGCTATGGGGACAACATGCTGCACATGGGGAGGCTATGGGGGCAACATGCTGCACATGGGGAGGCTATGGGGCAACATGCTGCACATGGGGAGGCTATGGGGCAGCATGCTGCACATGGGGAGGCTATGGGGCAACATGCGGCACAAGGGAGGCTATGGGGCAGCATGCTGCACATGGGGAGGCTATGGGGGGCAGCATGCTGCACATGGGGAGGCTATGGGGCAGCATGCTGCACATGGGGAGGCTATGGGGGCAACATGCCGCACATGGGGAGGCTATGGGGGCAGCATGCTGCACATGGGGAGGCTATGGGGCAACATGCTGCACATGGGGAGGCTATGGGGGCAACATGCAGTGTATATGGGGAGTCTGTGTGGGGCTTATGTCGCATATGGGTGAGGCTGTGTGGGGCTCATGCCACATATAAGGGGCTGTTGGGGGGCTCATACGATATACAGAAGGGGCTGTGCTCGGGTTCAAACAATATATAGGGGGACGTCAGCATACATAATTCTGCTCATTATTAAGTGATACAATGAATATTAATAAAATTATCAATAGTACTATTATTATAGCGCCATTTATTCCATGGCGCTTTACATGTGAGGAGGGGTATACATAATAAAACAAGTACAATAATCTTGAACAATACAAGTCACAACTGGTACAGGAGGAGAGAGGACCCTGCCCGCGAGGGCTCACAATCTACAAGGGATGGGTGAGGATACAGTAGGTAGGGTAGAGCTGGCCGTGCAGCGGTTTGGTCGATCGTGGTTACTGCAGGTTGTAGGCTTGTCGGAAGAGGTGGGTCTTCAGGTTCTTTTTGAAGGTTTCGATGGTAGGCGAGAGTCTGATATGTTGTGGTAGAGAATTCCAGAGTAGGGGGGATGCACGAGAGAAATCTTGTATGCGATTGTGGGAAGAGGTGATAATAGTGGAGTAGAGAAGGAGATCTTGTGAGGATCGGAGGTTGCGTGCAGGAGAGTACCGGGAGACGAGGTCGCAGATGTATGGAGGAGACAGGTTGTGGATGGCTTTGTATGTCATGGTTAGGCTTTTGTACTGGAGTCTCTGGGTAATGGGGAGCCAGTGCAGGGATTGACAGAGGGGAGAGGCCGGGGAATAGCGGGGGGACAGGTGGATTAGTCGGGCAGCAGAGTTTAGAATAGATTGGAGGGGTGCAAGAGTGTTAGAGGGGAGGCCACAGAGCAGGAGGTTGCAGTAGTCAAGGCGGGAGATGATGAGGGCATGGACTAGGGTCTTTGCTGATTCTTGGTTTAGGAATGTGCGGATTCATGAAATATTTTTGAGTTGGAGGCGGCAGGAAGTGGAAAGGGCTTGGATATGTGGTTTAAAAGAGAGATCAGTGTCAAGGATTACCCCAAGACAGCGGGCTTGTGGGACTGGGGAGAGTGGGTAGCCACTAGTAGTATAATAGTAGTATAATAATTATAATATATTAAAATTGAGCAGAATTCATTTTGGCCTATTGGTTCGGCCCTCCACAACAGTCACGGTCTGTCATGTGGCCCCTTGGGAAAATTAATTGCCAGCCCCTGGTCTATATGGACATAAAAATAAAAAATGATGGCTCTTGTAAAAAAGGAAGTACAAAATTAGAGCTCAAAACTGGAAAATTTTCCCATCATGAAAGGGTTAACAAAATTAATAAAGGGGATGGGGGAACTACAATACCCAGAGAGATTAGCAAAATTAGGATTATTTTAGAAAAAAAGATGACTGAGGGGCGATCTAATAACCATGTATAAGTATACAGTTATATGAAAAAGTTTGGGCACCCCTATTTATCTTAAGCTTAATGTTTTATAAAAATTGTTTTTTTTTGCAACAGCTGTTTCAGTTTCATATATCTAATAACTGTTGGACACAGTCATGTTTCTGCCTTGAAATGAGGTTTATTGTACTAACAGAAAATGTACAATCTGCATTCAAACAAAATTTGACAGGTGCATAAGTACGGGCACCCCACCAGAAAAGTGACATTAATATTTAGTACATCCTCCTTTTGCAAAAATAGCAGCCTCTAGTCGCTTCCTGTAGCTTTTAATGAGTTCCTGGATCCTGGATGAAGGTATTTTTGACCATTCCTCTTTACAAAACAATTCCAGTTCAGTTAAGTTTGATGGTTGCCGAGCATGGACAGCCCTCTTCAAATGATCCCACAGATGTTCAATGATATTCAGGTCTGGGGACTGGGATGGCCATTCCAGAACAGTGTAATTGTTCCTCTGCATGAATGCCTGAGTAGATTTGGAGCGGTGTTTTGGATCATTGTCTTGCTGAAAGATCCATCCCCTGCGTAACTTAAACTTTGTCACTGATTCATGAACATTATTGTCAAGAATCTGCTGATACTGAGAGGAATCCATGCGTCCCTCAACTTTAACAAGATTCCCGGTGCCGGCATTGGCCACACAGCCCCAAAGCATGATGGAACCTCCACCAAATTTTACTGTGGGCAGCAAGTGTTTTTCTTGGAATGCTGTGTTTTTTGGCCGCCATGCATAACGCCTTTTTGTATGACCAAACAACTCAATCTTGGTTTCATCAGTCCACAGGACCTTCTTCCAAAAAGAAATTGGCTTCTCCAAATGTGCTTTTGCATACCTCAGCCGACTCTGTTTGTGGCGTGCTTGCAGAAACGGCTTCTTTCGCATCACTCTCCCATACAGCTTCTCCTTGTGCAAAGTGCGTTGTACAGTTGACCGATGCACAGTGACACCATCTGCAGCAAGTTGATGCTGCAGCTCTCTGGAGGTGGTCTGAGGATTGTCCTTGACCAGACCTGGCCCGCCTGATGATTTTTAACGGCCCGCCAGCTAGCTGTCAGTTCTGACAGCCGCCGCTGGCACCGCTCGGCTAGCCGCCAGATGCTTATGAGGGCTGGCGGCTGGAGTGAAGGCCCCGAGGTCATCCACACGCTGCGCATTGCAGCGCATACAGTTCCTCCATACGGGAGTCCTCCAGGGTCAGGATGTGATTGACACAGCATCAGGAGCCATTGGCTCCTGGCTGTGTCAATCATTCTTGTGACCGGAGGCAGCATTATGCCACCGGTCACAAGAGGCTGCGCTCCGCATCGGCCCTGTACGTCACGTGCGTACGTCACTCCAGCGCCGCGCGGGGTGCTGCGGTGAAGAAAGTTGCTGGCTGATGGTCTCCGTCCTTCGGGTGAGTATCAGCAGTGGTCTCAGCAGTGGCATATCCAGGGGGCTCCGGGCGCAGCCGACAGTGCAGCACTATATGGGGGCCATAACGTTTGTGCAGCACTATATGGGGGCCATACTGTTTGTGCAGCACTATATTGGGGCCATACTGTTTGTGCTGCTGTATATGGGGCCCATACTGTTTGTGAAGCACTATATGGGGCCATACTGTTTGTGCAGCACTATATGGGGCCATACTGTTTGTGCAGCACTATATGGGGGCCATACTGTTTGTGCAGCACTATATGGGGGCCATACTGTTTGTGCAGCACTATATGGGGCCCATACTGTTTGTGCTGCTGTATATGGGGCCCATACTGTTTGTGCTGCTGTATATGGGGCCATACTGTTTGTGCTGCTGTATATGGGGCCATAATGTTTGTGCTTTAGTATATGGGGCCCATACTGTTTGTGCTGCTGTATATGGGGCCCATACTGTTTGTGCTGCAGTATATGGGGCCATACTGTTTGTGCTGCTGTATATGGGGCCCATACTGTTTGTGCAGCACTATATGGGGGCCATACTGTTTGTGCAGCACTATATGGGGGCCATACTGTTTGTGCAGCACTATATGGGGCCCATACTGTTTGTGCTGCTGTATATGGGGCCCATACTGTTTGTGCTGCTGTATATGGGGCCATACTGTTTGTGCTGCTGTATATGGGGCCATAATGTTTGTGCTTTAGTATATGGGGCCCATACTGTTTGTGCTGCTGTATATGGGGCCTATACTGTTTGTGCTGCAGTATATGGGGCCATACTGTTTGTGCTGCTGTATATGGGGCCCATACTGTTTGTGCAGCACTATATGGGGCCATAATGTTTGTGCTGCAGTATATGGGGCCCATACTGTTTGTGCTGCAGTATATGGGGCCATAATGTTTGTGCTGCAGTATATGGGGCCATAATGTTTGTGCTGCACTATATGGGGCCCATACTGTTTGTGCTGCTGTATATGGGGCCCATACTGTTTGTGCAGCACTATATGGGGCCATACTGTTTGTTCTGCTGTATATGAGGCCATAACGTTTGTGCTGCACTATATGGGGCCATACTGTTTGTGCTGCTGTATATGGGGCCCATACTGTTTGTTCTGCAGTATATGGGGCCATAACGTTTGTGCTGCACTATATGGGGCCATACTGTTTGTGCTGCTGTATATGGGGCCTGTTACGCCCACGGGGTGTGACAAGGTAAAATGGACTCACTAGACCACTGATGGTGCAGTGGCGGCTGTATACCCGATACTCAAAAGACAGGAGAGTAGATCTCATAAACCAAAAGATATTTATTAACAAAAAGGAAACAGGTGTCAGAGGGAGAGAACCTCTGGATCACAGCACTGTACCACGTAGTGGAGCACCGGGCAAGGTGTACCCCTATACAGGGATTCCCCCGTCACAACACCAGGTGGCCTGAATGCTACGAATCCAGGACCAGAGGACGACCCATACTGACAAACTAGCAACACAGTAGAATACTTGAGCCAGCTGGTGGGGACAATCCCAGAAGCTCCATGAAATCCAGCAAGGTAGTTTCCACTGGTAGCAGGGTCTGGAGGATTCCGTGAGGAGAGGCAAGACAACCTGGAGTGAGAACCGGAGAGACCAGAGAAGTCCAGAATGGGATTCACCAGAAGAGGACTCTGTGAAAATAGAGACATAAGTAAAGTGCAGAGCACAGCAGAGCGTGGCCTGAAGCTGCGGCAACAATCCAAAGAATGAACACATAGCCCAAACACCTCCCTAAAGGGGAGGGTGCTTTTTATGCACAGAGCATCATAACACAGACCGCCCTAATAGCGAACAGGTGTCCTGCTGTTTCAAGTATGTGCAGGAAGCGGGGCGCGGCTCCTAAGAGCATTTCCAGGAGACCTGCCAAGAGGATGCAGGTTCTTAGCAGAGAAAGAAGCCGCAGATCGTCTGGAGCCACGGACAGGGTGAGTAAGGCTGTGTGATAGGTGCCAGTCTCCCTGCACAGCGGAGACCGAACCTGCGGCTGAGGGCATGACAGTACCCCCCGCCTTACGCCCCCCCTTCTTCAAACCTGTCAGGAACCTTCTAAGAAGAACTGGGGCACTAATGTTCTCCACAGGCTCCCAGGATCTCTCCTCAGGACCGTATCCCTTCCAGTCAACCAGAAAGAGGGGCCTGCCCCCTCTTTTCTTCATGGCCAGGATGTCCTTCACTTCATAAACGTCCTCGGAACCGACAGGAGGAGGAAAATTATCAGGATCCTGGGTGAAGCGGCTGAGGACAACTGGTTTCAGCAGGGATACATGGAAGGAGTTATGGATCCGTAAGGAGGCAGGCAATTTCAAACGATAGCACACATCGTTGATTCGGTGGAGTACTTCAAAAGGACCGATGAAACGAGGAGCCAGCTTATAAGAAGGGACTTTAAGTCGGATGTGCCTGGAAGACAGCCATACCTTATCTCCGGGATGGAAAGGTGGAGGATCCAGACGTCTCTTATCCGCATGTTCCTTGGTTCGAACAGATGCCTGCTCCAGTGAGGTCCTCGTCTCGGTCCAGACTTGTGAAGTCCTTGGCCAGGGACTCAGCTGCTGGATTGCTGGAAGCAAGAGGCAGTGGAGTCGGGATCTTAGGATGCTGTCCATAAACAATAAAAAATGGGGAGTTAGAGGAGGACTCACCGATATGATTATTGTAGGAAAACTCAGCCCATGGCAGCAGGTCGGCCCAGTCGCTGTGGTGACCATTCACGAAGTGTCGCAGATAGTTGGTGAGGACTTGATTCACTCTCTCCACTTGGCCATTAGATTGTGGGTGATAGGCCGAGGAGAAGTCCAGAGTGACATCCAACAGTTTACAGAGGGACCGCCAGAATCGGGAAATGAATTGGACTCCTCTGTCGGAAACAATGTGGAGTGGAAGTTCGTGAAGCCGAAGGACATGCTGAATGAAGAGCTTTGCGAGTTTAGGAGCGGAAGGAAGACCAGACAGTGGAGTGAAATGTCCCATCTTGGAGAACCGGTCTACAACAACCCAGATTACTGTACAACTGGATGATGCTGGCAGATCTGTGATGAAATCCATGGCAATGTGTTGCCAGGGAGCAGACGGAATCGGGAGAGGGAGGAGGTGACCGGCTGGCAGTTTCTTGGGTGTTTTATTACGAGCACAGGAGGAACAGGCTGCAACAAAGTTCAGAACATCTTGGCGCAAAGTGGACCACCAGTAGTGTCGAGAAATTAATTGTAACGTCTTCTTTTGACCAGCGTGTCCGGCAAGCTTAGAAGAATGACCCCAGTGTAAAACTCGCTTCTTGTCTCTTTCAGTTACAAGGGTCTTACCGGGAGGGAGTTGCGACAGCCTGACTGGAGCCACCGTGATCATCTTGGACAGTTCAATGATATGCTGAAGCTCCTCTTCAAGGTCGTCAGACAAGAAGGACCTGGAAAGCGCATCGGCTTTGATATTCTTCTCTGCAGGATGGAAATGGAGAGAGAAATTGAACCGAGCAAAGAACAATGACCAACGAGCCTGGCGAGGATTGAGTCTTTGAGCAGACTGAAGATAGGACAGATTCTTATGATCAGTGTAAATGATGACTGGATGAACTGCGCCTTCAAGCAGATATCGCCATTCCTCTAAGGCTAGCTTAATTGCTAGTAGCTCTCTATCACCAATTGAGTAGTTACGTTCACAGGGTGTAAATGCCTTGGAGAAGAAACCACAGGTCACCATCTTACCAGTAGGCAGTTTTTGTGTGAGGACTGCTCCGGATCCGGATGACGAAGCGTCCACTTCAAGGAAAAACTGTTTGTTGATCATAGGCCGATGAAGAGCTGGTGCGGTTGAGAAGGCTTGTTTGAGGGAGGCGAAAGCTGATTCGGCCTCAGGAGTCCAATCCTTTGGTTTGCCTCCTTTACAAGTCAGGGCAGTGAGTGGTCTTACCAGAGAGGAGAATTGTGGAATGAATTGCCGATAGTAGTTGGCGAATCCTAGGAACCGCTGAATGGCCTTGATTCCCTCAGGATTTGGCCACTTTAACACGGCAGAAACCTTCTCTGGATCCATCTCGAGACCTGTATCGGAAATAATATAGCCAAGAAAGGGTAAAGACCTCCGTTCAAACAGACATTTCTCAAACTTCGCGTAGAGACGATTCTCCCTCAATCTTTGAAGAACGAGACAAACATTCCTCCTGTGAGTTGGTAAGTCGGGAGAAAACACCAGGATGTCATCCAGATACACCACCACACAAACATAGAGCAGGTCACGAAATACATCATTGACAAACTCCTGAAAAACGGCGGGAGCATTGCTTAACCCGAAAGGCATGTCTAGATATTCGTAATGACGATCTCGCGTGTTGAAGGCGGTTTTCCACTCATCCCCGGATCGTATCCTGACGAGGTTGTAAGCCCCACGGAGATCCAACTTGGTGAAAATCCTGGAACCTCGAAGCCGATCAAAGAGCTCAGTTATTAAGGGAAGTGGGTATCTGTTCTTTACCGTTATTAGGTTGAGACCATGGTAGTCGATGCATGGGCGAAGAGACCCATCTTTCTTCTTGACGAAGAAGAACCCAGCTCCAGCTGGGGAGGACTTCTGGATAAACCCTCGAGCCAAATTCTCCTTGATGTAATCGGACATGGCTTGAGTCTCAGTAGGAGAAAGAGGGTAGATCCTACCTCGAGGCGGAGTAGATCCAGGGATAAGATCGATGGGGCAATCGTAAGGCCTGTGCGGTGGAAGTGTCTCGGCTTCCCTCTTGTTGAATACATCTGCGAAGGACCAGTAGGCAGACGGTAGCCCGGGTAAAGCTGCCGGAGGCCGTGGGGTAGAACCAGGCCGTACTGGTATGAGGCAGTGTTCGTGACAAGACTGACCCCATCGAAGGACATCTCCAGACCGCCAATCCAGAACAGGTTCGTGGAGGCGCAGCCACGGAAGACCTAGAAGGAATGGTGGAGAAAGATTCGGTAACACATAGAAGGTAATCTTTTCCCTGTGTAGTGCTCCGATTTGAAGCTCCACCTCTTCGGTGATACCGATAATGGCATCTTTCAGGGGTCTACCATCTATGGAGATGATGCGCCAGGACCGCTGCAGTGGAACAATTGGAATCCCGAACTGCCTGGCCACAGCTTGCTGGATGAAATTTCCACCAGATCCAGAGTCTAGATAGGCCGTCTCGGAGAACCGCACCTTCCCGAAGATTACTTGTATGGATATGGTTAGCGGGAGAGAAGAGTCATTCTCACCTAGGGAGGTCTCCTTTACCTGTCCTAGGCGGAAGAGTTCTTCTGACCTCTCAGTTCCACTGCATTGACCGGAAGTGGAGCGTCCACCATAACGATATGGATTCCTAGTGGGAATTTCCTCCTGCTGATTCCTCTTCACCCTCACGCGGTCAAGCTCCATGGGCACATCCTTAAAGACCGGAGCAGGACACGGAAACCGAGGTTTCGGTGAAGAAGACGCTGGATGAGGAAATTGCTTCTCGAGAAGCCTCTCTCTGGAGCGCTGCTGAAGACGCATGTCAATCCGAATGGTGAGGGATATGAGATCATCCAGGGTCTCGGGTAGGTCCCTGCCTGCCAATTCGTCCTTGACTCTTCCAGACAACCCTCGCCGGAAGACTCCGACCAGGGGCTCATTGGTCCACTGGAGCTCCGAAGCCAAGGTACGGAAACGGATGGCATACTGACCGACAGAGAGAGAGCCCTGTTGCAAATCAAAGAGACTCCATGGCAGATGTGACACGACCAGGCTCATCAAATATCTTGCGGAACGTGTCCAAGAATACCTGCAGATCAGACACAATGGGATCATTCCGCTCCATTAGGGGGTTGAACCAAGCTAAAGCCTCTCCATCCAGATGAGAGGCAAGGAAAGCCACCTTGGCCATGTCTGTCTGAAAATGCTGAGGTAAAAAACGAAAATGCAGCAAGCATAGGTTAAGAAATCCTCTGCACAACTTGGGGTCACCATAGTAACGAGGAGGCTTGCAGAGACGAGGAGGACAGTCTCTCATGGTGGGCTCAAGCGTAGGATGCTGTACCTTAGTTAACCGGTCATCCACAGAGGTCATGTAGTCCAACAAGCGGGCCTGCGTCTCATGTTGGCGATTGAATTCCAGACGGAGCTCTGCTAGCTGGGTCACGTTGGTGGACTCGGTAGCCTGTAGAGTAGATAAGCGGGTATCCAGAGTTTGCATGAAGGAAACTAGCTGATCCTGGCTTTGACAAAGCGCAGCTAGCTCTCTCTGGACTGAGAATCGGGTATCAGCGGAGTCCATGGCCTGGGCTAACTGTTACGCCCACAGGGTGTGACAAGGTAAAGTGGACTCACTAGACCACTGATGGTGCAGTGGCGGCTGTATACCCGATACTCAAAAGACAGGAGAGTAGATCTCATAAACCAAAAGATATTTATTAACAAAAAGGAAACAGGTGTCAGAGGGAGAGAACCTCTGGATCACAGCACTGTACCACGTAGTGGAGCACCGGGCAAGGTGTACCCCTATACAGGGATTCCCCCGTCACAACACCAGGTGGCCTGAATGCTACGAATCCAGGACCAGAGGACGACCCATACTGACAAACTAGCAACACAGTAGAATACTTGAGCCAGCTGGTGGGGACAATCCCAGAAGCTCCATGAAATCCAGCAAGGTAGTTTCCACTGGTAGCAGGGTCTGGAGGATTCCGTGAGGAGAGAGGCTAGACAACCTGGAGTGAGAACCGGAGAGACCAGAGAAGTCCAGAATGGGATTCACCAGAAGAGGACTCTGTGAAAATAGAGACATAAGTAAAGTGCAGAGCACAGCAGAGCGTGGCCTGAAGCTGCGGCAACAATCCAAAGAATGAACACATAGCCCAAACACCTCCCTAAAGGGGAGGGTGCTTTTTATGCACAGAGCATCATAACACAGACCGCCCTAATAGCGAACAGGTGTCCTGCTGTTTCAAGTATGTGCAGGAAGCGGGGCGCGGCTCCTAAGAGCATTTCCAGGAGACCTGCCAAGAGGATGCAGGTTCTTAGCAGAGAAAGAAGCCGCAGATCGTCTGGAGCCACGGACAGGGTGAGTAAGGCTGTGTGATAGGTGCCGGTCTCCCTGCACAGCGGAGACCGAACCTGCGGCTGAGGGCATGACAGGGCCCATACTGTTTGTTCTGCAGTATATGGGGCCATAATGTTTGTGCAGCACTATATGGGGCCATACTGTTTGTTCTGCTGTATATGGGGCCATAACGTTTGTGCTGCACTATATGGGGCCATACTGTTTGTGCTGCTGTATATGGGGCCCATACTGTTTGTGCAGCACTATATGGGGCCATACTGTTTGTTCTTCTGTATATGGGGCCATAACGTTTGTGCTGCACTATATGGGGCCATACTGTTTGTGCTGCTGTATATGGAGCCCATACTGTTGGTGCAGCACTATATGGGGCCCATACTGTTTGTGCAGCACTATATGGGGCCATAATGTTTGTGCTGCAGTATATGGGGCCATAATGTTTGTGCTGCAGTATATGGGGCCATAATGTTTGTGCAGCACTATATGGCGCAAGTGTCTGTATGGGGCATTGCCCATCATATGTATCATGGAACCCGCCAGCTGTAATGCCCCATGCAGATGGCCTTATTATATATATGTATACTACAGTATTGGGTAAAAATGAGTTAATTATATTAGTCCGGCCCTCTAAAACCATCCAAATTTCTCATGCGGCCCCATGGCAAAATTAATTGCCCACCCCTGTCATTGACTGATCTCACCATTCTTCTTCTCTGCCTTTCTGATGTTTTTCTTGGCCTGCCACTTCTGGCCTTAACAAGAACTGTACCTGTGTTCTTCCATTTCCTTACTATGTCCCTCACAGTGGAAATTGACAGGTTAAATCTCTGAGACAGCTTTTTGTATCCTTCCCCTGAACAACTATGTTGAATAATCTTTGTTTTCAGATCATTAGACAGTTGTTTTGAGGAGCCCATGATGCCACTCTTCAGAGGAGATTCAAACAGGAGAACAACTTGCAAGTGGCCACTTTAAGTAGCTATTCTCATGATTGTATACACCTGGCTATGAAGTTCAAAGCTAAGTGAGGTTAGAAAACCAATAAAAGTGCTTTAGTAAGTCAGTAAAAAGTAGGTAGGAGTATTTAAAACAAGAAAATAAGGGTGCCCATACTTATGTAAGAGTGTGGTGCTGTTATGGACAGTAAGGAATACGCTGTCCCTTTAAGAGGCTGCACCCCCTTGTCTGGCGTGATGGAATGTTCTGCTTCTCCCCTGCAATAATCGTTGTAATGATCTAGTCTGTGCAGAGTGCAGGTGTGGAGCTGGAGCAGCGTGTGTGAGCTGAGGCTGCTGCAGAGAGGACTTTTTGTGCTGATAGCTGAAAGAGAGAAGAACTGTGTCCTGTTATAGCTGCAAGAGAGCCACGAAGATACAGAGAAAGGGATTTACAGTTTCCAGGAGCATCCCTAGGATCCAGAAGCAAGGAGAAGACCACATTTCACAGAGCTGTCAGAAAGCCGTGCGCACCACCGTATTAGACTGCTGGGGGCCCCCCTGGGACTGGACCTGATTCTCCAACATCACCGTGAGTCTGTTCCTGTTTGGTGCACCTGTTAGGGCCTAGTGTAGGCTTCAATGGTCAGTACACGGGAGCCGTGTGGCCTGCTTAGTAAAGGCCAGGGAGGTTATACGTAGAGTAGCATCATCACTTGTTTATTGTTTACATTTGCTTGTTAAACATATTTTGAGTCTGCAATAGTTGGAGCACCGTGCTATTTTACGGAAAAGATAAAGTTTATTGCTCTTGTAAATTGTCTTTTGTCATTGTATACCCGTTTGCATCTTCCTCATTCCCTTCCTTCCTTGCCTTCCAATAAATCTACCCTTTGTTGTTTGCACCTCATCTTGTGTACAGTAGTCTTCCTGCACCGTGGTGGTCCCCCGGCCATCGCCTCACTTCTGCATCTGTCAAATGTTTGAATGCAGATTGCACATTTTCTGTTAGTACAATTAACCTCATTTCAAGGCAGAAACATGACTGTGTCCATCAGTTATTAGATATATGAAACTGAAATAGCTGTTGCAAAAACAAAGCAATTTTTTTATAAAACATTAAGCTTAAGATTAATAGGGGTGCCCAAACTTTTTCATATAACTTGTAGCATGGCTAAAGGGTGTGTAGTCGATGGGAGGTATGTGCCACATAAGTGCCTTGTTGCTGTAATGTAGCCCGGAATATTGCGTTGTTTTATATAACCATATGTTTGTGTTTCAGGACCTGTGGTGATGTCAGACCACATGGCTAATCATGTGATAGATTACTGGGTGTGGTTAGTCCTATATAAGACTGGCTAATCCTTTACACAGGAGATATGTGTGGAGGTGAAACCCTCCTGAGTGTGTTCGGCTTCAGGACTGAGCCGGATGAACTGGACACTTGTTTTCCTTTGCCTGAACCAAAGGCTATTTTGCTTTCTGTTGTTTTGCCACACGGTTTATGAAGCAATAAACCCAGTGAACTTTAAAGGAACACGTCTCCTGAGTGTCAGCCGTCGCAGCTGAGTGAGTGAAATCGCTACAATTGGTGGAGAATGCGGGCAGCGTTCCCAGCGGAGACGTGAGTTTATTTTTGAATGTCCTGGGTCAAGGCTGTTGCAAGCCAGCAAGCATTGCCGGAGAAAATGGAGGACCTGCTGAAACACTTGGTTCAGCAGGAGCAAAGGCAGCAAGAGACCAACAGGCTGTTGATGCAGCAGATACAACAGAGCCAGCAGCAGATACAACAGAGCCAGCAGGAGCAACGGCAGAGTCAGCAGGAGCATCAGCAGCAGATGCAGCTTCTGGCAACCGCCATCCAGGGCAAGGCGAGCGCCCCAACCCCAGGTTTGGCTGATGACACCCACGTCCGGAAGACGGTAAAACGTGCATTGCAGAAAATGACTCCCGGGGATGATGTTGAGGCCTTCCTGACGGTGTTTGAGAGGGTCGCTGAGAGGGAAAAACTTCCGCCAGAGCAGTGGGCAGAGGTACTTGCGCCATACCTGACGGGAGAACCCCAGAAGGCGTACTATGATTTGACCTTGCAGGATGCCAAAGAGTATCACAAATTGAAAGCCGAGATTCTCGCACGTCTGGGGGTGACACTGACTGTCAGGGCACAGCGAGTTCACTCCTGGGGCTATCACCGGGACAAACCACCTCGTTCCCAAATGTTTGATCTGTTGCACCTGGTCCAGAAATGGCTGCAGCCAGAGACCTCTGCGCCTGCACAGATGGTAGAACGGGTGATGATGGATCGGTTTGTCCATTCCCTCCCGAGGCCTATACAGTCTTGGGTTGCCCAGGGTGATCCCCAGAATGCCGACGAGCTGATCGGACTGGTTGAGAGATACCAAGGGTTGGAAGGCTCCTTCGGGAGGCAGCCCATGCCGTACTGGGGGTCCCAGAGGGCAGCTGAGTCCCAAAAAGGGGTGGTGCGTCCAAGGTCACAAAGGGCGGGGGAGGTGGTGCCCAAGGTCCCCACGGGTGATGTTATTTGTTGGAGGTGCCACAAGCCAGGACATATAGCTGCCCGTTGTTCCCAAGCCACTGAGCAGATTGACTGCAGCATGGGACGCCGTTGTTCATACTATGCGTATCCAGTCTGTAGTGTGAACTCTCCATCCAACGAGGGACCTCAAGCGTGTCCCGTAAAGGTGAACGGTCGAGCAGTAACGGCACTGTTAGACTCGGGGAGCCTAGTGACCCTGGTGAGGGCCACTTTTCCTCTTCATCTGCTCCCAGGAAAGAAGGTCGGAGTGCGGTGCATACATGGTGATGCAAAGGACTACCCTATGGCCAGGGTGGACATTGAAACGGCATGTGGCACTGAATCCCACATAGTCGGCGTAGTTCAGGACTTGTTGCACCCTATAATTATTGGCCGGGATTTCTGTTTGTTTTGGGATTTGTGGGGAAAGGGTTCTGAGCTCCCTGGCAGGGAACCAGTGAACCCTGGAACGGTATTGCCACACCCAGAGGCAGACAGCTTTCCTTTTTGTGTTCTGGTTGGGGATGAGGAGGAAGTATCCCCTACATCTGACATTCTGGAGTTAGAGGTTACCGGTGAAAATTTTGGGACTGCCCAACATAGGGACCCCACTCTGAGGGAAGCCTTTAATAATGTCACAGTTATTGACGGGGTGGTACAGGAGCCGGGGGCAGACAAAAGATTTCCCCATTTTCTGTTGAGGGGGGAATTGTTGTACCGGGTCACGAAAATAAGGGAGGAGTTGGTAGAGCAGTTGATAGTGCCGGGTCCGTATAGACGGAAAGTGTTGGACATGGCCCATTCACACATCTTGGGTGGACACCTAGGGGTGGAAAAAACGCAGGAACGGGTTGTGCAGAGGTTCTATTGGCCTGGGTGTCACCGGGAAATAGTGAACTATTGCAGGTCCTGCCCTACATGTCAGCTAACTGCTCCTACTCCTCATTTCCGGAACCCCCTTGTGCCACTGCCCATTATTGAGGTACCATTCGAGAGAATTGCCATGGACTTGGTCGGTCCCTTAGTTAAATCAGCTCGGGGCCATCAGTATATATTAGTCATCCTGGACTATGCCACACGCTATCCTGAGGCAATTCCCTTGAGGAATTCTTCCTCAAAGAGCATAGCCCGCGAGTTGGTCCATGTCTTTTCCCGGACAGGTCTGCCAAAGGAGATCCTGACTGACCAGGGTACACCTTTCATGAGCAAGGTGATGAGGGAGTTATGCAAAGCCCTGAAGATCTCCCAGTTGAGGACCTCGGTGTACCATCCCCAGTCAGATGGTCTTGTTGAGAGGTTTAACAAGACTCTAAAGAGCATGCTGAGAAAAGCTATAGAGAAAGACGGTAGAGACTGGGATTGTCTCTTACCCTATCTGATGTTTTCCATTCGTGAAGTTCCACAGGCCTCCACAGGGTTCTCACCGTTTGAGCTTCTATATGGCCGACATCCACGAGGACTCCTGGATATAGCCAAGGAAACCTGGGAAGCCGAAGTCACGCCCCACAGAAGCGTCATTGAGCATGTGGCCCTGATGCAGCAGAGGATTGCAAAGGTGATGCCTATCGTGAAAGAACACCTTCTCCAAGCACAAGAAGCTCAAGCCAGGGTCTACAACCGGTCTGCAAGAGTGAGGCAGTTCAATTCGGGAGACCGAGTTCTGGTGTTAGTTCCAACGGTGGAAAGCAAGTTCTTGGCCAAATGGCAAGGGCCATATGAGGTTGTCGAGAAACTTGGTGAGGTAAATTATAAAATTCACCAACCAGGAAGACGGAAACCATTCCAAGTTTACCATGTCAACCTCATCAAGCCATGGCAAGATAGAGAGCCGACAGTTACTCCGTCATTGTTAAGCAACCCAGAAGGTGAGGTTGGAGCGGTTACTATAGCAGAGACGCTATCGAAAACCCAGAAACAGCAGTGCCGGGAGTTACTCCAGAAAAACAGGGACCTGTTTTCAGAATTGCCAGGATACACGAAGGTCATAGAGCACGAGGTCCTAACAGAGCCCCATGTGCGGGTGAATGTGAAACCTAATCGTATTCCTGAGGCTCGTCGAGAAGTTATCTCCAAGGAAGTGGAGCGTATGTTGAGGCTTGGAGTCATTGAGGAATCCAAGAGCGGTTGGTCAAGCCCAATTGTCCTGGTCCCAAAACCTGATGGAGAGTGGAGGTTTTGCAACGACTATCGGAAGTTGAATGAGGTCTCCAAGTTCGACGCTTATCCCATGCCCCGTATTGATGAGCTCATCGAAAGGCTTGGGCACGCCAGATATATATCCACCTTGGATCTGACAAAGGGGTATTGGCAGATCCCCATGGCGCAGGAAGCCAAGGAGAAGACAGCCTTTTCGACACCTGATGGATGCTTCCAGTATGCCCGGATGCCGTTTGGCCTACAGGGAGCTCCGGCGACCTTCCAGAGGGCTATGGATAGAGTTCTTGCACCCCATAAGGCCTACGCTGCTGCGTACCTAGATGATATCGTCATCTTTAGCCCGGACTGGGAGAGTCATCTGGAGAAAGTCCAAGCGGTGTTGGATGCTATAAGAGAGGCCGGATTTACTATAAACCCAAAGAAGTGTGCCTTGGGTAAAGAAGAAGCTAAGTACCTTGGATACATAGTGGGTCACGGAGAAATAAAACCCCAAATCAGTAAAGTGGAGGCAATTCAAACGTGGCCAAAACCAGTTTCCAAGAAGCAAGTTAAAGCCTTCCTGGGAATCGTGGGATATTACAGGAGGTTCATCCCAAACTTCGCCACGATGGCTGCGCCTCTGACTGACCTGCTAAAAGGGACAAAACCAGTAATGGTTAAGTGGTCCGAAGAAACAGAGTCAGCCTTCCAAGAAATGAAAAACGCTTTGTGTAAGCAACCCGTTCTGATGGCCCCAAACTTCAAGAAAGAGTTTATTCTTCAGACCGATGCCTCAGATGTTGGGGTGGGAGCAGTCCTTTCCCAAGAACTACATGGGGAGGAGCATCCTGTTCTCTATCTGAGTAGGAAGCTGTCCTCATCTGAAAAGAACTACTCAGTCGTTGAGAAGGAGTGCTTGGCCATAAAATGGGCAGTGGACACATTACGGTACTATCTGCTGGGACGTAAATTTAGACTGATATCCGACCATGCCCCACTTAGGTGGATGAGGGAAACGAAGGGTAGAAATGCTAGGGTCACCCGTTGGTTCTTATCCCTGCAGGACTTCAGTTTCCATGTGGAACATCGGGCCGGAAAGCTGCACGGTAATGCGGATGCCCTATCAAGAATCCCTTGTTTAGTGGGAGAAAGTGCCAAGCCCCACGGCTTTAGGCAGAGGGGGGAGGTATGTAGCATGGCTAAAGGGTGTGTAGTCGATGGGAGGTATGTGCCACATAAGTGCCTTGTTGCTGTAATGTAGCCCGGAATATTGCGTTGTTTTATATAACCATATGTTTGTGTTTCAGGACCTGTGGTGATGTCAGACCACATGGCTAATCATGTGATAGATTACTGGGTGTGGTTAGTCCTATATAAGACTGGCTAATCCTTTACACAGGAGATATGTGTGGAGGTGAAACCCTCCTGGCTCACTCTCCACATTCGATCCCATCACAGAATAAGAAGTCTCCAAGCTCCTCTCCTATTCTCGTCCGACTACATGCACCATCAACCCCATTCCCTCACACCTCCTCCAGTCTCTTTCTCCAGTCGTCACAACTCGCCTAACTACAATCATTAATCTCTCCCTCTCCTCTGGCATTTTCCCCTCCTCCTTCAAACACTCTATCATTAATCCATTACTAAAGAAACCCACCCTCGACCCATCCTGCACAAACAACTGCAGACCGGTCTCCAATCTCCCCTTCATCTCTAAACTCTTGGGGCGCCTGATCTACTCCCACCTCACCCGTTACCTCTCCACTCACTCCTTCCTCGACCCTTCACAGTCTGGCTTCCGCCCCCTACACTCGACAGAAACTGCACTCATCAAAGTGACCAATGACCTTCTGACAGCAAAATGTAACGGTGACCACTTTCTGCTCATTCTTCTCGACCTTTCTGCAGCTTTCGACACTGTTGACCACCCTCTCCTACTCTCTAGGCTCCAGTCACCAGGCATTAAGGACACTGCTCTCTCCTGGTTCTCCTCCTATCTTTCTGACCACTCTTTCAGTGTTCTGTTCACTGGCTCCACTTCATCTCCTCTTCCTCTCACTGTCGGGGTACCTCAGGGCTCAGTCCTTGGCCCCCTTCTCTTCTCCCTCTACACAGCCCCAATTGGACAGACCATCAGCAGATTTGGCTTTCAGTACCATCTTTATGCTGATGACACACAACTACACACGTCAGCCCCTGACCTTTCCCCCGCTGTACTACAGAACACCACTGACTGTCTGTCTGCAGTCTACAACATCATGTCCGCTCTCTATCTGAAAGTCAACCTCTCCAAAACTGAACTTCTGCTCCCGCCATCTACTAACCTCCCTAAATCTGACATTTCCCTCTCCGTGGGTGGCACCATAATAACGCCTAGGCAGCAGGCGTGCTGTCTGGGTGTTATGCTTGACTCTGATCTCCCCTTCACCTCCCATATACAATCTCTTGCCTGCTCGTGCCGCTTACACCTAAAGAACATCTCTAGAATCCGCCCTTTTCTCACCATGGAAACAAAAAAAAACCTCACTGTCGCCCTGATCCACTCCCGCCTGGACTACTGCAATGCTCTATTAATTGGCCTCCCCCTCACTCGACTTTCCCCTCTCCAGTCCATCCTTAATGCAGGAGCCAAGGTCGTCCATCTGGCTAATCGTTACTCGGTTGCGTCCGCTCTTTACCAGTCGTTACACTAGCTGCCCATTCATTACAGGATACAATTCAAAGTACTTGCTCTCACCCACAAAGCTCTCCACAGTGCGGCACCCCCTAACATCTCCTCTCTCATTTCTGTCTATCGGCCTAACCGACCACTGCGCTCTGCAAATGACTTTCGACTAACCTCTGCACTAATCCGTACCTCCCACTCCCGACTCCAAGACTTCTCCCGCGCTGCGCCAATCCTCTGGAATGCTCTACCCCAAGATATTGGGACCATCCACAATTTGCATAGTTTTAGGCGCTTGCTCAAAACACATTTGTTCAGAGCGGCCTACCATGTTCACTAATTAGTCATTTTATGTTTGTGTGTGTGTAGCCCATTCACTATCTCCATCTATCCCCCACCCCCTGAAGATGGCTGGACCATCATTGTAAATACATCATTGTAAATACACACCTATACTTCGTATCTCCCCCACCTCATTGTAGATTGTAAGCTCTCACGAGCAGGGTCGTCTTATTTTGCTTTAATTATTGTATTGTTAACGTTGTTAGTTATGACTGTTGTGTTTGAAACTGTAAAGCATTGCGGAATATGTTGGCGCTATATAATTCATTTTGACCATGGGTGCCCAAACTTTTACATGCCACCGTATACTTAGGTTCTATTCAGTAATTGCTTATTTATTGTTTTCATGTTGGGGTGTGGGGTATCTAGATAGATAGAGGTAGCACCTCTGGTGGAGTGCTTGCCGTGTCCTTTTTGGACAGCTCTTCCATCTTTGGTCCTCATCTGATGCTCAACTCTCACCTGTACCTCCAAGTAGCTGCTAGCATGCGGCAGCGGGTACACCCCGGAACACCGCCTCGGCAGGCGGGCCAAACCAGGTGAGGGTAGCTGTTGGGTTTTTTTGAGACGTACAGTGATTTTCAAGGGTTTGCCTACCCTTGCATGTGAAGACTGGATATGTCAGACTGTGCGGAAGAAACCAAGAAACCAAGATTCAACGGACAGACAAGCGATTTCCAGCACAGCGTTGTGGAGCGCTGAGAGGGCGCAGCGAGGCACATATAGGACACTGCTGGCCATTCACTGCACCCTGACCTATCTCCAGTTGTCTCGCCTAGTTCTTGCCACTGGGGCTGGATAGGTACGGGCGAGAGAGTGAGGTTGACGACTGCGCAACTCTCCCTCACTTTAATCCAAGTCAAGCGCAAGTCATGACTTCAACCACTGCATATCAAAAGTCCTGTGGCGATGGGAGAGTGGCGAAGCAGCAGGTGTGGAGTCACTGGAAGCTGTAGTCACAAACCTGCACGCAGGCGGCCCAGGCCATATGATCGCTCTCCACTGGACCGAAGCAGCAGTGGAGTTCGGCAGCCTCCTGGGTGTCTGAGCAGTCCTGTTCAGGATCACTCTGCTCACCTCAATCGAGGACGGGGCTAGAAAAGGTGCCTCAAACATAGTCTGCTTCATTTCACCTGGCCAGCCTACCGCAGCTGGCGGGTTTCCCATACAGCGGTCGACACACAATAAAGAAAAAGAAAATGATGGTACTCAACCTTGGCACATGGAATGTGAGAACTCTGCTGGATAATACCAAGGCAGACAGACCAGAGAGAAGAACGGCATTGGTTCCTCGGGAGCTAGCTCATTACAAGGTTGATATAGCAGCTCTCAGCGAACCACGCCTGGCAGACAAGCGTCAATTGACAGAGCATAATGGTGGATATACATTCTTCTGGAGTGGTCGAGGCAGCACTGAAAAATGAGAAGCAGCCGTGGGATTTGCTATCAAAACTCATCTTGCTTGTAAACTTACCAGGCTTCCGGAGGGCATCAACGACCGTCTGATGACATTTCAGCTCCCACTTACAAACAAGAAACACGCGACTCTGATCAGTGCCTATGCTCCCACGATGACTAATCCAGATGACATTAAAGATAAGTTCTACGATGAACTTGACACACTTATTTCAGCAATCCCACAGGCAGACAAGCTCATTATACTTGGAGACTTTAATGCCAGAGTGGGAACTGACCATCAAAACTGGGAAGGGGTCATTGGGAGACACGGCACTGGCAAGTGTAACAGTAATGGCCTGCTGCTCTTCAAGATGTGTGCCACACATGACCTTGTCATCACCAACACCCTATTCCGCTTACCCACACGAAAGAAGACATCATGGATGCACCCACGCTCGAGGCATTGGCATCTCATTGATTATATCATTGCCAGGAAAAGGGATGAGATGGACTTTAGAGTGACAAAGGCCATGTGCGGTGCAGACTGCTGGACTGACCATCGCCTCATTGTGTCTAAGTGCAGGCTCCGCATCTTGCCTGTGAGGAGACCCCAAGGGCAGAAAACGACAAAGAAGCTGAATATCTATAAGCTGCAAAATAAAAGAATTGCAAGGGAATTTGCCAATGACCTTGATGGCAGACTGTTAAATATACTACAGTCAGAGGAGATTGGCGTTGAGGAACAGTGGACAATTCTGAGAGATGCTGTTTATAATACTGCTCTGGAGCATCTCGGATCAGCAGCCAGAAATAATCAAGACTGGTTCGATGAAAACGACGAGGAAATAAAGACACTCCTAGAAGAGAAACATCAGTGGTATAAGGTGTATCAAAATGACCCCATGTCGTTAGCTAAGAAAGGTGCCTTTACCAACATAAAAAGAAAGGTACAAATCAAGCTACGCGAGATGCAGGATATCTGGTTTAACAAGAAGGCCGACGAAGTTCAGGGCTATGCAGATACCCATGACCAGAAACGCTTCTACGATGCGCTCAAAGCTGTATATGGACCCCAGTCATCAAGCTTTTCATCTGTGCTTAACGCAGGTGGAACTAAGCTGCTGACAGAAAGGAAACAAATTCTGGAACGGTGGGCTGAGCACTTTAATAATATTCTTAATCGCCCTGCCAATATCAATGATGAGGCTATTGCTCGCCTGCCCCAGGTAGAAATCAACAAGAAGCTTGATGTTCTTCCAAGTGGAGATGAAGTCAGGAAAGCAGTAAAACAACTTTCTTGTGGAAAAGCATCCGGAAATGATGATATACCTGCTGAGGTATATAAAGCTGGCGGCCCTGTTCTGATGCAAATGGTGACCAAACTATTCCACTATATGTGGACAAAGGAACAGGTTCCACAACAGATGAAAGATGCCAGCATAATTCAGATATACAAGAGGAAAGGAAATTGCCAATCTTGTGACAACCATCGAGGCATCTCCCTTCTGTCCACTGCAGGCAAGATATTGGCTCGTCTCTTGCTCAGTCGCCTTTTACATCACCTTGAGCAAGGACTATTACCCGCAAGCCAGTGTGGTTTCCGTGCTTAACGTGGAACAGTAGATATGGTCTTTTCAGCACGTCAACTTCAGGAAAAGTGCCAGGGGCAACACTGTGACCTTTATGTAACTTTTGTTGATTTGACCAAGGTTTTTGACACAGTCAGTAGAGACGGCCTGTGGAAGATCATGGCAAAATTCGGCTGCCCGAGCAAGTTCATCTCAGTCATCCGGCAGTTCCATGATGGCATGATGGTGAAGGTTCTGAACGATGGAGACATATCTGAGGCTTTCCCAGTAACAAACGGCGTAAAACAAGGCTGTGTGCTTGCTCCAACCCTGTTCAGTATGCTGTTCTCTGCAATGTTAAGTGATGCCTTTAACAACTGTGAAGATGGAATCCAGGTTAGGTACAGGACTGATGGCAAGCTATTCAACCCAAAACGCCTGAAGGCGGTTACAAAAGTGCATGAGACTGTTATCCGTGAATTATTATTTGCTGATGACTGTGCACTTAACGCTAGCACGGAACAGCAGATGCAGCATGAAATGGACTGTTTTTCGCAAGCTTGCGACAGTTTTGGTCTCGAGATCAACATTAGAAAAACCGAAGTCATGTATCAACCGGTTCCAGGAAAACTGTACAAAGAGCCACGTATCACGGTGAAGGAGCAAAACCTCAAAGCAGTCGATAACTTCACCTACTTAGGCAGCACACTTTCCTGTGAAGTAACCATAGACGCTGAGGTTAATAACAGAATCGCCAAAGCCAGTGCCGCCTTTGGGAGACTGCGTGAGAACGTCTGGGAACGAAGGGGCTCAGCCTTACCACCAAGCTGAAGGTCTACTGCGCAGTGGTCCTCACCACACTTCTCTATGCTAGCGAGACCTGGACAGTGTACAGCCGGCATGCTAAAAAGCTTAATCATTTCCACATGAGTTGCCTCCGCAGACTCCTCCACATCAGGTGGCAAGACAATGTCCCAGACACGGCAATTCTGGAACAAACTGGGCTTTGCAGCATTTACACTCTCCTACTGAAAGTCCAAGCCAGGTGGGCTGGACATGTGGTCAGAATGCCTGACAGCCGACTACCGAAACAACTGCTGTAAGGAGAACTGTGCCAAGGAAAGCGAGCAGTTGGGGGGGCAGAAGAAGCGCTATAAAGACTGCCTTAAGGTGTCTCTCAAAAACCTGGAAGTCAAAACCAATGAATGGGAAGAGCTTGCCCTGGATCGTCCAGGTTGGCGGGGCAGGATCACCTCAGGAGCACGTGCAGCTGAAGATAGGAAAATCATTGACGCAAAAAGAAAGCGCGCTGTAGGCAAGGCACAAGTAGAATCTGGTGTACTGACCACATCTGCTTCCTTATGTCAAGTATGTGGGCGAACCTTCAGGGCCCGGATTGGACTCATCAGCCACCTCCGGACCCATAACTACTAATTCTCTTCTAACCTTGAAGTCATGGTCATCTTCAAAAACGAACATCATTTATTGTTTTCATGTAATATGTGTCCAGGGACTACCCTTTCTACACCAGGTTTTTGACTTGTTAACAAATTCATTTAAGGTCACTGGCACATGATATTGGTATTCCATTATAATGTACACTATTACAAAACTTTTTTTTCGTAACTTCCATTGCATTTCTTCTATGATAGAGGGTTCTAATATTTTGCTCATAAATAGTGATGAGCGAATATAGTCGTTACTTGAGATTTCCCGCACATGCTCGGGTGATCTCCGACTATTTTGGCGTGCTCTGGGATTTAGTTTATGTCGACGCAGCTGCATGATTTGCAGCTGTTAAACAGGCTGAATACATGTGGGGGTTGCCTGTTTGTTAGGGAATCCCCACGTGTATTCAAGCTGTCTAGCAGCCGCAAATCATGCAGCTGCATCGACATAAGCTAAATCCCCGAGCACGCCAAAATTCTCAGAGACCACCCACGCATGCTCGGGAACAACAGAGCAACAAGTATACTCACTCATCACTACTTATATTTATAACTAGGTTGCGACCCCGGAACCAACCTAACCATTTTTTGTCATATTCATATTTCACTATATGCAATATATATTATTTATAGGTTGTTTATTGCCGAATGTACATTTCACCACCATTATGGTTTTATTCTAGTACATAGACCTCTATGTTGGTTAGGGTTTTCACCATCAATTTGCAATGCTCTTTTCAACTCATGTCTGATATCTAGTATTGGCGATTCTTCCGGGGTGCGGCCATAGTTTGTGTACATCCCGACCACCATTTTGTTTACGGTAACCATGTTTGACCCAGCATATCTGGGGGAGCCGACACGCTATAAATCAGGGGTCCCCAACCCGTAGGTCGCGAGCCACATGTGGCTCGCCTGCTCCAGACATGTGGCTCGCCGCCAGTCACTGATAAGAAGTCCCCAGGGAGCCGCCCTGCCCGCTGTAATACCCGCCCCACCGTGTGTAATACCCGCCCACCACCTGCTCCTGCTATGTGGCTCGCCGAAAAAGGAGCCGCCCCGCCGGCTGTAATACCCGCCCCGCTGCCTGTAATACCCGCCCCACCGTGTGTAATACCCGCCCCACCACCTGCTCCTGCTATGTGGCTCGCCAGAAAGGAGCCGCCCCGCTGGCTGTAATACCCGCCCCGCTGCCTGTAATACCTGCCCCACCGTGTGTAATACCCGCCCCACCACCTGCTCCTGCTATGTGGCTTGCCAGAAAGGAACCGCCCCGCCGCTTGTAATACCTGCCCCACCGCCTGTAATTTTCCTCTCCTCCTGCGTCAGTGACTGCATTCACTCCTGTGCAGTGGTGCGGGTCACTGTGATCTATTGAAGTCGCACAAAGTCTCGCGAGACTTCACAAATCTCGCAAGACTTTGGTTACTGCGGCTTCTATAGAGCACAGTGACCCGCGCCACTGCGCAGGAGTGAATGCAGTCACTGATTGCCGAATCCGGATAGAAGGGCAGGCAAGTCGAAGTAAAGCACTTAACATAAGTATATGTAAGTGTCTGCACAAGCATTTTAAAGATAACCTGTCACCCCCCATTGCCTATTAAGGTAAAAGAGCCACCTTCAGCAGCACTAAGGCTGCATTCTCTGAAGGTGGCTCTTATGTTTTTTTATCACGAGTAATGCAGAAATACAAATATAATTGCGCACCATACCTGTATTGAGCTAGGGAGGTATGTTTTCTCCCCCTGACTCAAGCGCCTCGCTGCCATCCATCATCCCCCTCAGTTCCCCGGGCGCCGCCTCCTCTGTCTCCTCACGTCACCGGCACCTGCGCAGTGCAATCATTTTTTGGGCATGCACCGTGCGCGCTGCCCTTGAATTTACATCCACTGATGTATGAAGATCAGGCCTGCATGTAGCGGAGGCCCCAGATCCCACCCCGCTGTGGGTTATGATTTATTCACACTGCGGGGCTGGTAAACTGGCGCTTGCGCAGTAAGTCTCTCTGCGGCTGTCCCCATCTCCCTCCTGCGGGGCTGAATCTGTTGCCTGTCTAGTGCAGATCTCTGCGCCTGTAATACATCGGAAAGAGGCGGAGGGAGATGGGGATAGGCGCAGAGAGACTTGCTGTGCAGGCACCAGATTTCCAGCCCCGCAGTGTGAATAAATCATAACACACTGCAGGGCGGGATCTGGGGCCTCTGCTACACGAAGGCGCGATATCAGTACATCAGTGGATGTAAGTTCCAGGGCAGCGCGGATGGCGCATGCCTGAATAATGATTGTACAGCGCAGGCGCCGCTGACGTGAGGAGACACAGAGGCTCCCGGTGGCCAGAGGGGCATGATGGATGGATGCAAGGCGCTTAAGTCGGAGAGAAAACATACCTCCCTGACTCAATACAGGTATGGCGCAAAATTTATAAAAGTCAGTATTTCTGGGGTAATAGGGATAAAAAAACATAACAGCCACCTTCATGTTAGTTTCCATTTGTTTCTTGTTTTCTACTAGTAAATTGGTTTGACTATGTCTTTATCTGCATTGTTGCTCTCGACCAACTTTCATAGCGGAATGTGGCTCTCAGGGTAAGAAAGGTTGGGGACCCCTGCTATAAATAATGCCGCATTTATCTATTAATTAATTACCTGATCCAGATTGGGGTAAATATATTTGATCTGCTATTATTAAAAAAGTTATATTTAAGAGATCCGCCATACTATATACACTACATATTTTACTGACGAGTAGAACCAGCAAGCACTAAGCAGTATTCGAGCTACATGTACGTAGTTTAAATACAGAAATGCCAAATTAGCCTTCTGTAGGAAGTTGTTTGCAATCTTATGATTTACTATGGAAAGTGTCTTGGAACCCTGATAGCTTCTCATAGAAGAGCATATTTTGTGTCTGCTGCTTATCAAACAGAACCCATAATTCAGCTCAGGATATGAGTCACTCTACTACAGTTGATAGGGAATTAAGTTTCCAGCAGCAAAGTGATTGGGTGGCTCTTCTACCCATGTGCTGTCAGCTTTTTAAAAGATGCATGTTTTTAGGTTATGCTGTTGGTTATGCATCTCTCATGCTAGTGATATGGTTTTCACATCAATACCAGGAAATATTTTTTTTGTCATGAAGAATGTAGTTTAACATTTAAAGGAATAGAACAACTATATACTGTAAATACATGTCATGATTTAAGAATCTTATATAACAAATGCAGAAACAGGTTAAAGTTTCTATATTCAGTTTAGGTATAATATTGCAGAAAATTTAAAAATAAAAAAAAACAAAAAAACGTCAATTCGTGTTTCCAACAAAACAAACAAAAAATAAAAGCCATAATTATCTAATCGTTCACCCGCTGTTCTGGTTCCAATATCTCCCAATTCTCTGCTGGTCTCTACTTCCTGCTGCAAAAATGATGTTCTGATTCAGGTACATGTGACTACTGCAGACAATCACTGGGCACATCAGTTACAAACTATAATTAGTGATTGCCTGCAGCAATCACATGTCCTTCAGTTTATCAGTCATCTCTGTGACATAATGTAGAAAGTGAGGGGCTGGTAAGCCATGGAATCAAAGTATTGGTTCAGGAAGATGATTGTCTTCTTTTGTTATTTTAGCACATTTTTAAAAATATTTTCCACTGATTGGCCAACCCATTAAGAGGCTTATGTGTATTGATGAGCAGACCCATGGATGTTTGGGTTTGACAGGTTCGACAAAGTACGACCACTGTAATCCAAAGTGCTGTAATGTCTGTGTCAGCTCTTTTGGAACTCCTAAAGTGAACCCACAGAACCACGACAATGAACCTCCCAAGGGTGAGCTGGCCAGGTGGACCAGCCCCAAAAGAGGGAGTGTTAGGGGCAGGCCCGAGGGAGACTATTGCCGCAGAAGCTGATACCCGGGGACAGGAAGTAGGAGCCGAAAAGACGCAGAACTGGCTGTGATGGAGACACAGGACTGACTGGCAATGACTGAGACTAAGAAAAGGCAGGATATGGCGAATGCCCAGAACAAACTGGATATGGCGGGAACGGTTGGAGACAACGGATAGATACGACCCCGGGGTGGAGTGGAGCCAGGTACAAGATCGATTGGGCAGTCGTATGGCCGATGTGGAGGCAAGATCTCTGCTTCTTTCTTGTCGAAGACATCCAAGAAAGACAAGTATGAGGAAGGTAAATTAGCAGGCACAGAACTTGGACAGGGTGGTTTTCTTGGCTGAACAGGAAGCAGGCAGTTACTCTGACAGAAGAGTCCCCAACGCAGGATTTCACCAGACCGCCAGTCAAGACAAGGCTCATGAGTCCTCAACCAAGGAAGACTAAGCAAAATAGTATGGAACAAGGAGGGCAGCACATAGAAGACGATCTTCTCCCGATGCAGGATTCCAATTTGGAGTTCCAACTCTTCTGTAACCAAGGTAACGGACTCCCGCAGAGGTTGACTATCGACCGACGCAATCTGTTGAGGAGTCTCCAAGGATGTGACCGGAATTCGCAACCTCCTAACTGCCTCGAGTTGGATGAAATTCCCGGCTGCCCCAGAATCTATGTAAGCAAAATCAGAAAAACGCTTATTACCCAAATGCAGAAGAACTGAAAGAATGAGGGGTTGAGAGGGTTCAGGGATACCTAGGGAGACCTCTCTTACCTGTCCTAGGTTGAGGCGTTTCCTGGCCTCAAAGGACAGGAACGCAAAAGATGAGCCGCACTGCCACAATAGAAACAGAGACCTTGGGCCAGTTTCTCCTTCCGGCGCTGTTCCGCCGGTTTGAGACGATCCAGCTGCATGGGCTCTGGGACAGAAACAGCAGAAGTCGTCACAGGAGATGGACGGGAAGAACACAGCGTAGCCGAAGGAAGACGAGGAACTCTTCTCTCCCTATCGGATTCTCGGGTACGCTCTTGGAAATGTAAGTCTATGCGGGTTGCCAGGGATATTAGATCTTCCAAGGTAGTCGGAGTATCCTGACTATTCGTCCTTAATTCGAGACGAGAGACCTCGCCAAAAGGCTCCCACCAATGCCTCATTGTTCCATCCTTACTCAGATGAAAGTGTGCGAAACCGGATGGCGTATTGACCCACAGACAGAGAACCATGATGAAGGTTAAAAAGAGACTCGGTGGTAGAGGCCAAACGCCCCGGTTCTTCGAATACTTTACGAAAAGTATCTAAAAAGATGGATAATTGAGAGACAAGAGGATCACCTCGCTCCCAAAGGGGGTTTACCCAAGCTAAAGACTCTCCCTCTAAGTGGGAAATTACAAAGGCCACCTTTGCTCCATCAGTAGGGTACTGCATATGGAGCAACTCCAAATGGAGTTGGCACTGGTTCAGAAACACCCTACATAATTTAGGATACCCACTGTAACGAGGTGGTTTAGCCAGGCGAGGCGGAAGGTGAGGGGCCGAGGACTGAGAGGAAACAGGAGCAGGTGACTGGAGGACACGAAGGCGATCATCCGCAGAAGCCATAAAATTAAGGATGTGAGTTTGGGTGTCATGCTGCTGAGCAAGCTCCTGTTGGAGACCTGCCAGCTGCAGAGCACTCCCAGGGTCGGAAGGCCTGCAGAGACGAGACTACATGGATTTTAAGAAGGACATGATCCTAGACTGGTTCTCACGGAGAAACAGTAGTTCCTTCTGGGTAGGAGTCGGGGTACCAGTGGGGTCCATGGCCTGATTGATGGTCAGCTCTTTTGGAACTCCTAAAGTGAACCCGCAGAACCACGACAACGAACCTCCCAAGGGTGAGCTGGCCAGATGGACCACCCTCAATACAGGGAGTGTTAGGGGCAGGCCTGAGGGAGACTATTGCCGCAGAAGCTGATACCCGGGGACATGAAGTAGGAGCGGAAAAGACGCAAAACTAGCTGTGATGGAGACACAGGGCTGACTGGCAATGACTGAGACTAAGAAAAGGCAGGATATGGCGGACGCCCAGAACAAACTGGATATGGCGGGAACACTGGACAGGCAGGGTATGGCGGAATCTCAGGACAGGCAGGGTATGACGGACACACAGGACAGAGCAAGGAATGGCGAACACACAGGACTGAGCAAGGTATGGCGAACGCACAGGACAGAGCAAGGTACAGATGGACCTGGGTCAAATGAGGACAAATGACAATCAGGCATGGAGCAGAGGAAGGGCGTACCTTAAATACATGGTGTGCAAGAGGACTTCCGGGTCAGGGTCCTCCAGGTCATAGAGAAGAGAAGCAGCACGCCAGTATGTCACAGAGGAAGTGCGCGTGCGCATAGGGAGATGGAGTGCGCACGCGCCGCCAGCGGACACCAGGAAGCTGCAGTGAATCAGGAGGAGAAGGGAGAACGCATGCCTGCAAGAGGAGTGCGCCAGAGAGGGTAAGTATACCGGCGAGCGGCAGGCGGGGCGGCAGGAGACAGTCTGTATACTTTTTTCCATCCTTCCTGCACATGAGATGTGGTATGATCAGACCATGTTCCTGCATGGTTAGACATAACCATTAGGCCGGGGTCACACTAGCGTAGAATACGGAATAGAGCTATGCGAGAAAACAGCACATAGAATTCAAACCAGTTTTAATTTATGGGGCAGATCACATCTGCGAATTGGCATGCGAGAACAATCGCAGCATGCTGTGATTGGCACCGAGACTCAGCCGAGTCTAGGCTCAGTCGCACCCATATAAGTCTATGGGTGCGAGTGACACAACGCACATCACTCTGATATCATCCGAGTGCGGTGCAATATACAGACGCCGGCAGTGAAGGAGATGGAGAAATTACTTTCTCCACCTCCTCCGCAGCTGTGCTCCGATTCTCCCTGTGCGAGAGGCTCGGAGCACAGTAGTATGACACTTGGCTCCCACTCACAGCAGAGCAGGAGCCGAGGGTCATTAGCATATCGCATCCGATGCTCTCGCATCGGATGCCATACGCAAGTGTGACACCGGCATTACACAGTACACAGCAGGGGCAAATTTATAAGATTATCTCAGCACAGGAACATTTTATTTAAACACATCCAAATGTGGAAGTTATTATTATTCCAAGATCTATTGATTAACCACTTTTCGACTTTGGGCGTAACAATATGCCCACATCAGAATCCCTCCCTTTGATGTGAGCTCCGCTGCTGTTTTGAACAGCTGACATTTGCCTCTTAACAGCCGAGGTTGGAATTGCGATACACCCATGGCTGTTAACCCATTAAATGCCACTGTCAATCTCTCAAAGTGGCATTTAACTTGTACGTTATTTAGTGAACATGGTAAAAGAACAACAAAAAACAACTGTGGAATTGCACTTTTTTTGCAATTTCACCGCACTTGGAATTTTTTTCCCATTTTCCAGTACACAATATGTTACAACCAATGGTGTTGTTCAAAAGTACAACTCGTCCCGCAAAAAAACAAGCCCTCACAAGGCCATTTTGACTGAAAAATAAAAAAGTTATGGTTCTGGGAAGAAGGGGAGCAAAAAACGAAAACACAAAAACAGAAAATGGCCTGGGGTTAAGGGGTTAAAATTAACTTTGTTCATGGCACAACCGCTTTAAAATAACATATAGTAAAAAAAAATTAAAAATAATAATGTTCAACCACGATGCAGAGGTCCAAGTGGAGGAGTTGGATGTGGCGGAGTAGGTGGAAGAGGCGGAGGAGGAAGTACCCAACACAATTGCGGTTGTATTGGTTACCTCCTGCGGTTGAGTATAATAAACTGCAGTGGAGTATAAGGCTATATTCACACTTAGCGGTTTTTACCGCGGAACCGCCGCGATTTTGATGCTGCGGGTCCGCAGCAGTTTCCATAGCGTTTACAGTAACATGTAAACCCTATGGAAACCGCAAACCGCTGTGTACATGCTGCGGGAAAAACCGCGCGGGAACGCAGCGGTTTACAACCCGCAGCATGTCACTTCTTTGTGCAGAATCGCTGCGATTCTGCACCCATAGGAATACATTGAACCGCTTACTTCCCGCATGGGGCTGTGCCCACGTTGCGGGAAGTAAGCGGATAATGTGCGGGTGGTACCCGGGGTGGAGGAGAGGAGACTCTCCTCCAGGCCCTGGGAACCATATTTGGGGTTAAAAAATAAAAAATCTGGTTATACTCACCCTCTGATGTCCGGAGCTCCTGGGCGCTGCACGCGGCCGTCCGGTCAGAGTTGCTGTGCGACCAGGACCTGCGGTGACGTCGCGGTCACATGACCGTGACGTCACGAAGGGTCCTTCTCCCACAGCATCTTAGGAACCGGACCGCCGGGTGCAGCGCCCAGGAGATCCGGACATCAGAGGGTGAGTATAACCAATTTTTATTATTTTTAACATTACTATTGATGCTGCATATTGCTGCATATGCAGCATCAATAGTATAGGCGGAAACCCGCAGCGGAAAACGCGGAACAAACCGCGATAAATCTGCAGGGAGAACCGCAGTTGTTTTGCCCTGCAGATTTATCAAATCCGCTGCGGGAGAACCCGCAGGGACCCGACGCAAGGTGTGAACATAGCCTAACAGTGGCTGGGTGCAGCTGGTATACTTCTCTATACAACTAAAGGTACAGACAAGTCCTGCGGGATCCACGCCTGGTTCATTTTAATGAATGTGAGCTTGCCCATGTTGGCTATGGACAGTTTAATGCGCCTGTCTTTGATTACAACCCCTACCGTGCTAAACACGCGTTCCAACAGTACGCTTGCCGCAGGGTAGGCCAGTACCTCCAAGGCCTAAAGGGCAAGCTCAGGCCATGTGTCCAATTTGGATACCCAGAAGTTAGATGGGGCAGACCCATCACTCAGTATGTGAAGACATGTGGACACATACTCTTCCACCATGTTGTTGAAACGCTGCCTCCTGATATTATGGACAGTTTCAGATGGTGCTGCTGGATGTTGTGGCATTCTGGCTAGGCTAACCCTCTTTTCTGTGGTGGTGCTTGTGCCCCAGCTGCGTTGGCGACTTCCTACTCCTCCTCTGCTTTGTGCTTCCACTGAGCCCCGCTGTTGGGAAGGAGTGCCATCAGTAGTGCCTCTACCAGCGTGCGTTTGTATTCCCGCATTTTCTGATCACGCTCCAGTGATGCAAGTAAGGAGGGCACGTTATCCTTGTAGTGGGGATCCAGCAGAGTGGCCACCTAGGAATCAGCACTAGTAACAATCCAGGCAACTTGGCAGTTGTTGCGCAGGCATAGCAGCATGTATTCGTTCATGAGTGCCAGGTGTCCCAGAGGCAACGACAAGCTGTACCCATGGGATGTGTGTCGTTTGTGTCTTCTGTATCTCTCCAGCCACGCTGCAGTGATGCCCATGAGCTGCTTTGAGTGCCACCCTGCTGTGAATACGGTTCTTCCTTGTCCTCCTCAAAAACTGTCCCCTGGATGGACAGTTGTGTACCTGGCCACTGTTGGTACAGGAACCCACCATCCAAGCCATGTGTGGATGACTGAATTGTCCCTGTTCCTACTCCTCTACCTCTTGTGCCACCATCTCATCCATTATCGCGTGAAGCATTTTTTCAAGGAGGTAGAGAAGTGAGAAAGTAGTAATTCTGATGATGGCATCATCAGTGCTGGCCATGTTTATGGAGTGCTTGAAGCAGCGCAACATGGCACACACGTCCCACATCGAGGCCCACTTGTTGGTTGTGAATTAGTGTTCTGCAGAACGACTCAGTTGTGAGTGCTGCAGCTGAAACTCCACTGTTGCCTGCTGATGCTCACACAGTCTCACCAGCATAAGCAAGGTGGAGTTCCCCCTTGCCTGTAGGTCGTATATGAGGTGGTGAGCAGGAAGGCAGAAGTGACACTGCAGCGTAGACAGGCGAGTAGTAGCAGGGTGAGAACAACAAAATCATGCACAGACAACCCGCACTTTCTGCAACAGCCTGACATCTTGGGGTAATTTTTCAGGAAGCTCTGCACCACCAAATTCACAATTCACAGCACATACACCAGACAAGGGATGTGTGTCAAACCAGGTAGGCCCAGAATTGCCACGAAATTTCGTTCATTATCGTTATCGAGCCAGTGACATTTACACTCATCGGTCTGTTGTTTGATCCCCGTCCACAGCTCCTGTACAGTATGGGATTTTCCCTCCAAACAGATGAGTTTTAATACTGCCTGTAGTTCCCCTTTGGCGGTGCTGAAGTTGGTCGTACAGGTGTTATGCTGACTGGATAAAGAGGCGATGGAACAAGCGGAGTAGGAGGGGGTGGCAACATGGACAGAGAAACACCCAGCAATCCTTGGTGATGGTAGGACATGCACCAAAGGCCCAGCTGCCACTACATTTATTCAGTGGGAGTTAGGGAGATACAACATCCTTGGCCATGCTTACTGATTGGTGGTTATGTGGACCTTGCCACTGATGGCGTTGCAGAGTGCACACCTGATTTTGTCTGCAACATCTTCATGCAGGGTAAGGATGGCCCGCCTGGAAAAGTAGTGGCAGCTGGGGACCACATACTGTGGGATAGCCACGGCCATAAGATTTTTAAAAGTGTACGTCTCCACCAGTTGAAATGGCAGCATTTCAAAGGCCAGGAATTTTAAAAAGCTGGCGTTCAGGACCAGGGCTCATAGGTGGGTAGGTAGGTGCTTCTTCTTTCTCTCAAGTGTTAGGGGGATGGACAAGCTGAATGCAGGGTCAGTTTTAGACAAAGTGGGGCCCTGGGCAAAAGTTTAAAGTGGGACCCCAAATGCTCTTATATTGCACCATCACACAAAAACATTTCTGCTGTATTTACATGCGCTGAGTTCAGGCCGCTAGACGAGCGTGATCGACAATATTAAAGTCATTCGACGCTTTTTTCCCGGCCTTTTTACACCAGCTGAGGAAGAATGATGGGGACACAGTCCTCGATACAGTATAATACAGGTCCTATATAGTGCATATAGTATAAAGCAGCACCGCTCATAAAGTATAATGCAGCCCCCTCACAGAGTATATTGCAGCCCCCCTCAGAGTATAATGTAGATGTGGCGCCCCTGAGGTCTGGTCACCACAGAGGTACTGCACCTCATCCAGAGGCGTGGGACTCCGCTCTCAAGTAAGGAGGGGGCGCTAACCGGAAATCCACACCAGCATCCAACACCACAACACTCCAGTCAGGGCACCTGGGTGTACCCTAAAGGAGGAAGGCCTCATCCTCTGGAGAGGGTAACTAGGTAGAGGGTGTGGGTGGAGTGAGTAGTTAGGGGAGGAGCTAATTATGAGGGAGAGTTAGTCAGTCAGTGAAGAGGAAGAGATGAAGTGAGACGTGCAGAAAGCAGCTCCCTGTCAAAGGGAGCTAGAGAAAGAATAGTAGAGAGAAAGAAGCTTCAGAAGCAAGAAGGGGTCCCAGGGGCACTGGTAGTGAGCAATCCACCTGTGGGATCCGCATCCACACTGACCATCGCCATGTAGAGGGACCAGGTCGCAGTGGGGAACCGGCCCCCAAGACTAGTGGAGGACTACAAGACTCAGCTAGCCAGCCGGAGGCTGCAGCATCTGCATGTGCTGCAGCCACATCCAACACATTCACTGAAAAGGCAGAAGGGTGAGAGCCAGCGCAGCGAGACGGCCAGGAAAGGAACATTGAAAGGGGATTCTGGAAGGTGCACCCAATTTACTTGAGAGATGGCTGGACCACAGACCCGGAAGACACAGCAGCCCGGCTGGGGACTACAGCTAAGAACTGTGACTAAACGTGTTGAAATTGCACCCTGCTGTGTCCAGCCAGATTCCTACTCCACACTGATGAGGGGCAAAAACCCCAAAACAGCTGTCTGTGGATGGATACCATGCTTGGCATAGGTGGCTTTCCTTCATAGGATGCTGCCCTTCCCGTGGTTGTTCCTTCCCGGGGAAAGGCCTGGCTATTCACTGCTTGCGTCGAGAAACATGTGATGGTGTCTCCGCAGCTTCTTTACATACAGCTAAGAACTGTGACTAAACGTGTTGAAATTGCACCCTGCTGTGTCCGCTGAATTATTACTACGTCACCTGCCCTGCACTACAACCACCATCATCATCCTTTAACACCATCACTGCCCTGAGGACTAGCTCTACCTGTGGAGAGCTGTAACAACACTGCTGCATCACCATCAACCCCAGCGGTCTCTTCAAGCAGCATCGGCTAACATCTATTTGCCGAATACTACAGGTGGCGTCACAAACAATTCCCCTTTTCCCATAAACTTTATTCCCCTTTTCATAATCACTCTCTTATTGGATGCCCAGGGCCACGGACCGGGTCACTACTGCCGTGACACATCCCTTTAAGAACCGGCCCGGTACGAGTATCCCCAAGGCCCTGGTGGGCGCTCCATAGACCCCTCAGAGCATAATGCAGCACCCTCAAAGTCTAATGAAGCCCCCTCAAGAGTATAATGTAGTCCCCTCATAGAGTATAATATAGTCCTCTCATAGAGTATAATGCAGCCCCCTCAGAGTCTAATGGAGCCACCCCACAAACAGCATAATGCAGCCCTTTCAGTGTATAATGCAGCCCCCTCAGAGTATAAACCACATATCCAAGCCCTTTCCACTTCCTGCCGCCTCCAACTCAAAAATATTTCACGGATCCACACATTCCTAAACCAAGAATCCGCAAAGACCCTAGTCCATGTCCTCATCATCTCCCGCCTTGACTACTGCAACCTCCTGCTCTGTGGCCTCCCCTCTAACACTCTTGCACCCCTCCAATCTATTCTAAACTCTGCTGCCCGACTAATCCACCTGTCCCCCGCTATTCCCCGGCCTCTCCCCTCTGTCAATCCCTGCACTGGCTCCCCATCACCCAGAGACTCCAGTACAAAAGCCTAACCATGACATACAAAGCCATCCACAACCTGTCTCCTCCATACATCTGCGACCTCGTCTCCCGGTACTCTCCTGCACGCAACCTCCGATCCTCACAAGATCTCCTTCTCTACTCCCCTATTATCTCCTCTTCCCACAATCGCATACAAGATTTCTCTCGCGCATCCCCCCTACTCTGGAATTCTCTACCACAACATATCAGACTCTCGCCTACCATCGAAACCTTCAAAAAGAACCTGAAGACCCACCTCTTCCGACAAGCCTACAACCTGCAGTAACCACCGATCGACCAAACCGCTGCACGGCCAGCTCTACCCTACCTACTGTATCCTCACCCATCCCTTGTAGATTGTGAGCCCTCGTGGGCAGGGTCCTCTCTCCTCCTGTACCAGTTGTGACTTGTATTGTTCAAGATTATTGTACTTGTTTTATTATGTATACCCCTCCTCACATGTAAAGCGCCATGGAATAAATGGCGCTATAATAATAAATAATAATAATGTAATCTATGATGCCGATAAGTTGAATGTGGGGGAGGGGGCGACGCTGGGCCCCTCTTACTCACGGGCCATAAAGCGGCCGTGCGATGTGCCGTTATTAGCAGCACACCACTGGCTGGGGGCCCTTGGAGGAGTGGGAGCCCTATGCAGCTGCCTGGTCTGCCTGCCCCTAACGCCGCCGTGGCTGAATGCTTCCATCGGATGGTGTAGAGATGCTCGGTGACACTGCTGGTGAGGGTGCTGTCGCAATCTCTCTTTGCAGAGCGGCCAGGTGGCCCTGTTGATAGGGATCAGAAGACCGGAGAGGGAGCATGAGGAGTCTCAGATCTTTCCTGGTTTTTCAGGTGTGTACATTCAGATGCCTCATCATGCAGGTGTTGCTCAGGTTAAGAACAGTTATGCCTCGCTTAGGCTCTGGAGGCAAAGCGTGTAAACCACCCTTATCTTGTCGTCAGCACATTGCCTTAAGAAATGCCATGTCAGAGACCTCCTTTGAACTGACTTTGGTGTGCTCAGTTAGTTGGCACAGTGGGAAGTAGCAGCTGACGTACTGGTTCGGTCTTTTGCTGTGCAGCCGGGGCAGCATGACAATCACCTTCTCCTCTGAACTGCCAACGTCACTAAGATGGCATTGACTCCATGTGGAGTATAGAACCTCATTACCCCCCACATCATCTTCCACCCATTCCTCACCTCAGCCCTCTTTTCCGGTCTGCACAGTGCATAAAGCCACAGCAGTTGGAAACTGTGCTTCGTCATCAGCATCAGAGTTGTGCTACGGTGGTCCACTGACTGTTTGCACAACCCCTCACACATACTCATCCTCAAACTGAACAAGAGGTTGGCCATCAGTGAATTCAATCTCTTCCACTTGTGAGGCAGGGCCAGGTGGATGGCCTGTGGAACCACAGCCAGCAGAGTCATCAAAAAGGAGAAGAGACTGCCACATAACTCGGGGATAAGACTGCTTGCCTGGTTTGCAATGGGGCGAGGTGGAAGACAGATGCCTATGGGCCACAGGTGCAAACTCTGAGCTTTCGGCAGGGGATCTTGTGGAAGACACAATGAAGGAACTGGAGGCACTCTCAGCCATCCATTCTAAAACCGCCTCTACTTGTTATGCCATCACCATTTGTCCAGGGGTACTGCACCAAAGGAAGGTATTTGATTTGGGTGTGTAGCAGGCACAGATGACTACGTCCTCTCCCTGTATCAGCTACACCACCACCACCAGAACCACGGCCACCTTCCTTATTTGATGCTTGCCTCATTTTTCGCACCCTAAAAAAGTGCAGAGTATTACATAGTCTGCATACAGTACTTCTAACAAGGCTGTTTTGCAGAGTCCCTACACAGAGGATGTTTTGCAGAGTACCCCCACAGAACCTAACACTGTCCGTTACTCCGTCCATTGCTGAATCCTGTCCCTACACTAGTCAGAGCAAAATGGTTTCACCACTCGTGATCTGGTGGTTATGCAGCGCCCCAGAGTCCTGGTCGTTGCAATAATGTCGTTTTTCCACCAGGGGGAGCGATGTTACGTCTGATGGCACCAAAGGAGTTCACCCTGCCAGGTATCACAACCACACACACTTCACATGACGGCCACCAGGGGGAGCAAAAGGTTCTATCTATTAGGCCACTCCTCACACTTGGGTAAAACTGGGGGTTGGTTAGGAAGTTAGACAGAAGCTGACTGGAGGGAGAAGGAGATAGTCAGGAGGAGAGGAGAGGAGAAGACTGGGCTCGGCCCAGGAAAGGGAAAGAAGGACACGGAGCTGCGCCTGCAACCCATGCGGCAGCCTCCTAAGGAAGGATAAGAAAGGAAGTGTGCCATAGTGAGTGAGCACAGAAGTCGTAGCAACAGGAGTAAAACACCAGTGGGAGACCAGCTAGAAGCAGGCTGCCTCCCATTGAGCGCAGATCCAGTGGCCGGAACACCGAGGGAGTAATAGACTCTACGCTTTACTTCAGAGACCGGCAGGACAGTCGATTCCAAGTTGGCTGTCCGACCCAAGAAGACAAGGTGGCAACGCGGAGGAGGGGCGACGCTAGGGTCCCTATAAAATAGCCTCAGGCCACCACTGTCATACGGGTTTGTCCTATTCATCTGGGGGACAGAGAGAGAGGAGTAACAAGAGTGAGGACCTTATGGTAGCTAATGCAAGTAAGGACCTACTACGTTACTGTGCACAAGGGGAAGGCTACTGATTTCCACCTGGATAAGGGGACTCTGGAATTGCCATCAGACCGGCCGGACTCTGCCTACCCTGTCATCCGGCACCCTGGACTGTGGATGCTGAAGCCTTCAGTAAAGGTAAAGAGACCGCACCCATTGTGTTCTCGTTATTCACCACGCCTTGCACCACCCACCATCAACATCTACACTTCTGGGAAGCCCTGGGGACATACTTCACCTGTGGGAAGGTATACTATCTAGCTGCCATTCCATCACCCCAATGGACCCCTAAGCAGCGTCGGTCACCCTGACCGAATACCACAGGTGGCGTCACGAACACTACCGTTATCTACAAACTTTACCCTTTTATTGGGTGCCCCTCATAGGGCCACGGTCCGGGTCGGGCCACCGTGACATCCCAGCTGAGGGAACTGAAGGACCCGGTACCGAGTACCCCATTGCCCTTACGTGGGGGCGATCCAGTTATACAGGCTGGGTCATGTGGTGCCAATACTCGGCATGGTTGTGATGGCTACAGAAGTGCTCACAGCTAAAAAGCGTGTTAATTGACTGCTACAACTTTTCAACAAGCTTTATTCAGAATCCGAACTCTGAACATTAAAACGGACTTCTGTGAGAAGTCCATATTTGGAGGTGACCACCATGTCCGGTATGAACCCCAAACTTTACAGTTCAGGTTCACTACTTATGTGTGTTAGCAGTGATAATGTATGTAAAGAATTGTGGAATCAATGGCGCTATATAAATGAGTAAAATAAATAAATCAGTGTGCCTGTATGACTTTGCGAAATTGGTTTTGTGCATTAGTCCCAGAGGAAAATTTTACACTCGCTAATTGATAGTGCCATTCTCAGTTTTGTCATCCTTTGAAGTGTTTAAAGGGAACCTGTCACCCCCCTCAGGCGTTTGTAACTAAAAGAGCCACCTTGTGCAGCACAAATACTGCATTCTTTTAGTTATGATGCCTGCACACGCTGAAATAATCACTTATAAAATGTGCCCCCTCTTACCCTGAAATGTTCCCAGAGGCGGGTCTTTCCTTGCTAATCAGACGCAGCACAGCCGTCACACCGGGCCTGTGCGAGACGGGCGCCACCTCCTCAGCGCTGGTTTCAAATGAGCCGGCGCCTGCGCTCATTGCTCATGTCTTGGGCATGCACAGTGAGCGCTGCCCGTCCTCTGTCCTCATTTGCAGTCTAGCCGCCTCCGGGAACATTTCAGGGTATGAGGGGCACATTTTATAAGTGATTATTTCAGCATGTGCAGGCATCATAACTAAAAGAGCCACCTTGTCAGAATCCAGCATTTGTGCTGCACAAGGTGGCTCTTTTAGTTACAATGCCTGAGGGGGATGACAGGTTCCCTTTAAAGTGTTTAGTATGCTATACACATTAACAGTTGAAGAACTAAGGCCCCATGAAATGCCAACCTCATATGGGTAATATAGACACAATTGATGGTGTGAACTCCAAGTATAAATTCATATATCATCCAAAGTGTTCCACATATGTAAAAATATTACATACAAACAACAAGAAAAGACACAAATGACAAAAGGGTGCAATTCTAGTAATAAATTTAAAATCATCCAAGAAAATGAAAAGCTGCACTCATTATTTCCAAAAGTCAGTCCTTTATAACGATACACGGAACATGCAGGGGGTTCATAGAAATCCATTGACGAAGGTTGTTTTGCTTCTGGTGTGACGCCTCTACAAGTCTAATAATATATGTTTTAATAAGAAGTATAGATACGATAAATTGCATTTTCTTGTGGACAGTTCATTTCTTTTGTTATATTAAATGAATATCTTATCAGGATAATCATTACCATATGTCTGCAATCAATATAAACGTTAGTGTCAATTATTTAATTCCGGAATAACTGTTTAGTATGGTTTTAAAGGGAACCTGTTGTGAATTCTGTTGTCGGGCTCCCTCCTGTGGTCATGAATGGTACTTCGGCTGGTTCTGTCCATGGACTTCCTCGGGTGGCTGTGGGTGTTTCTGAGTTTCCTTCCACAGGTGACGAGGTTAATTCGTTAGCTGGCTGCTCTATTTAACTCCACGTAGATCTTTGCTCCATGCCACCTGTCAATGTTCCAGTATTGGTCTAGTTCACTCCTGGATCGTTCTTGTGACCTGTCTTCCCAGCAGAAGCTAAGTGCCTGCTTGTATTTCTCTGGTTTGCTATTTTTCTGTCCAGCTTGCTATTTTGATTGTTGTCTTGCTTGCTGGAAGCTCTGGGACGCAGAGGGAGCGCCTCCGCACCGTGAGTCGGTGCGGAGGGTCTTTTTGCGCCCTCTGCGTGGTCTTTTTGTAGGTTTTTGTGCTGACCGCAAAGCTACCTTTCCTATCCTCAGTCTGTTCAGTAAGTCGGGCCTCACTTTGCTAAATCTATTTCATCTCTGTGTTTGTATTTTCATCTTTACTCACAGTCATATGTGGGGGGCTGCCTTTTCCTTTGGGGAATTTCTCTGAGGCAAGGTAGGCTTTCTTTTTCTATCTTCAGGGCTAGCTAGTTCCTTAGGCTGTGCCGAGTTGCATAGGGAGCGTTAGGAGCAATCCACGGCTATGTCTAGTGTGTTTGATAGGATTAGGGATTGCGGTCAGCAGAGTTCCCACGTCCCAGAGCTCGTCCTATATTATCAGTAACTATCAGGTCATTCCGTGTGCTCTTAACCACCAGGTCCATTATTGTCCTGACCACCAGGTCATAACAGTACAGGTGGCCCAAAGTACTAATGCATCTCAAAAGAGGGATAAGAGAAGTTCTGAGACCATTTATTTTTCTTTGCAGTGTGTTTTGTCTCTCTTTTCCCCTTTACCTCTGGGTTGTTCAGAACACAGGTGTAGACATGGACATTCAAGGTCTGTCCTCTTTGATGGATAATCTCACTATAAGTGTACAAAACATTCAAGATTTTGTGGTTCAGAATCCGATGTCAGAGCCTAGGATTCCAATTCCTGATTTGTTTTTTGGTGATAGATCTAAGTTCTTGAATTTCAAAAATAATTGTAAATTGTTTCTTGCCTTGAAACCTCGCTCCTCAGGTGACCCTGTTCAACAAGTAAAGATCATTATTTCTTTGTTACGTGGTGACCCTCAAGACTGGGCATTTTCCCTTGCGCCAGGAGATCCGGCATTGTGTGATGTTGATGCGTTTTTCCTGGCGCTTGGATTGCTTTATGACGAACCTAATTCAGTGGATCAGGCAGAGAAAATCTTGCTGGCTCTGTGTCAGGGTCAGGATGAAGCGGAGATATATTGTCAGAAGTTTAGAAAGTGGTCTGTGCTCACTCAGTGGAATGAATGTGCCCTGGCAGCAATCTTCAGAAAGGGTCTCTCTGAAGCCCTTAAGGATGTCATGGTGGGATTTCCCATGCCTGCTGGTCTGAATGAGTCTATGTCTTTGGCCATTCAGATCGATCGACGCTTGCGTGAGCGTAAAGCTGTGCACCATTTGGCGGTACTATCTGAGCATGGGCCTGAGCCTATGCAATGTGATAGGACTTTGACCAGAGCTGAACGGCAAGAACACAGACGTCGGAATGGGCTATGTTTTTACTGTGGTGATTCCACTCATGCTATCTCCGATTGTCCTAAGCGCACTAAGCGGTTCGCTAGGTCTGACACCATTGGTACTGTACAGTCTAAATTTCTATTGTCCGTTACTCTGATTTGCTCTTTTTCATCCTATTCTGTTATGGCATTTGTGGATTCAGGCGCTGCCCTGAATTTGATGGACTTGGAGTATGCTAGGCGCTGTGGTTTTTTCTTGGAGCCCTTGCAGTATCCTATTCCATTGAGAGGAATTGATGCTACGCCTTTGGCCAAGAATAAGCCTCAGTACTGGACCCAATTGACCATGTGCATGGCTCCTGCACATCAGGAGGATATCCGCTTTCTGGTGTTGCATAATCTGCATGATGTGGTCGTTTTGGGGTTGCCATGGCTACAGGTTCATAATCCAGTATTGGACTGGAAATCTATGTCTGTGTCCAGCTGGGGTTGCCAGGGGGTACATGGTGATGTTCCATTTTTGTCTATTTCGTCTTCCACTCCTTCTGAAGTCCCAGAGTTTTTGTCCGATTATCGGGATGTATTTGATGAGCCCAAAGCCAGTGCCCTACCTCCTCATAGGGATTGCGATTGTGCAATTAATTTGATTCCTGGTAGTAAGTTTCCTAAGGGCCGATTGTTCAATTTATCTGTGCCAGAACACGCAGCTATGCAGAGTTATATAAAGGAATCCTTGGAGAAAGGCCATATTCGCCCGTCGTCATCACCGTTAGGAGCAGGGTTCTTTTTTGTGGCCAAGAAGGATGGTTCTTTGAGACCTTGTATTGATTACCGCCTTCTCAATAAAATTACAGTCAAATTTCAGTATCCTTTGCCATTGCTGTCTGATTTGTTTGCTCGTATTAAAGGGGCTAGTTGGTTCACCAAGATAGATCTTCGAGGGGCGTATAATCTTGTGCGTATTAAACAAGGCGATGAATGGAAAACAGCATTTAATACGCCCGAGGGCCATTTTGAGTACCTGGTTATGCCATTCGGGCTTTCCAATGCTCCATCAGTATTTCAGTCCTTTATGCATGACATCTTCCGAGAGTACCTGGATAAATTCCTGATTGTGCATTTGGATGATATTTTGGTCTTTTCCGATGATTGGGAGTCTCATGTGAAGCAGGTCAGAATGGTGTTCCAGGTCCTTCGTGCGAATTCCTTGTTTGTGAAGGGGTCAAAGTGTCTCTTTGGAATTCAGAAGGTTTCATTTTTGGGGTTCATTTTTTCCCCTTCTACTATCGAGATGGACCCTGTTAAGGTCCAGGCCATTTACGATTGGACTCAGCCGACATCTGTGAAGAGCCTGCAAAAGTTCCTGGGCTTTGCTAATTTTTATCGGCGCTTCATCGCTAATTTTTCTAGTGTTGCTAAACCGTTGACTGATTTGACCAAGAAGGGTGCTGATGTGGTCAATTGGTCTTCTGCAGCTGTAGAGGCTTTTCAGGAGTTGAAGCGTCGTTTTTCTTCTGCCCCTGTGTTGTGCCAGCCAGATGTTTCGCTCCCGTTTCAGGTTGAGGTTGATGCTTCTGAAATTGGAGCAGGGGCTGTTTTGTCGCAAACAAGTTCTGATGGCTCGCTGATGAAGCCATGTGCTTTCTTTTCTAGAAAGTTTTCGCCTGCTGAGCGCAATTATGATGTTGGTAATCGAGAGTTGTTGGCCATGAAGTGGGCATTCGAGGAGTGGCGTCATTGGCTTGAAGGAGCCAAGCATCGCGTGGTGGTCTTGACAGATCACAAGAATTTGACTTATCTTGAGTCTGCCAAACGGTTGAATCCGAGACAGGCTCGATGGTCGTTATTTTTCTCCCGTTTTGATTTTGTGGTTTCGTACCTTCCAGGTTCTAAGAATGTGAAGGCTGATGCCCTGTCAAGGAGTTTTGTGCCTGACTCTCCGGGTGTTCCTGAGCCGGCGGGTATTCTCAAAGAGGGGGTAATTTTGTCTGCCATCTCCCCTGATTTGCGGCGGGTGCTGCAAAAATTTCAGGCTGATAGACCTGACCGTTGCCCAGCGGAGAAACTGTTTGTCCCTGATAGATGGACTAGTAGAGTTATCTCTGAGATTCATTGTTCAGTGTTGGCTGGTCATCCTGGAATCTTTGGTACCAGAGATTTGGTGGCTAGATCCTTTTGGTGGCCGTCTTTGTCACGGGATGTGCGTTCTTTTGTGCAGTCCTGTGGGACTTGTGCTCGGGCTAAGCCCTGCTGTTCTCGTGCCAGTGGGTTGCTTTTGCCCTTGCCGGTCCCGAAGAGGCCCTGGACGCATATTTCTATGGATTTTATTTCGGATCTCCCCGTCTCTCAAAAGATGTCGGTCATTTGGGTGGTTTGTGATCGCTTTTCTAAGATGGTCCATTTGGTACCTTTGTCTAAATTGCCTTCCTCCTCTGATTTGGTGCCATTATTTTTCCAGCATGTGGTTCGTTTACATGGTATCCCGGAGAACATCGTTTCTGACAGAGGTTCCCAGTTTGTTTCGAGGTTTTGGCGATCCTTTTGTGCAAGGATGGGCATTGATTTGTCTTTTTCCTCGGCTTTCCATCCTCAGACAAATGGCCAAACCGAACGAACTAATCAGACTTTGGAAACATATCTGAGATGCTTTGTTTCTGCTGATCAGGATGATTGGGTGTCCTTTTTGCCATTGGCTGAGTTCGCCCTTAATAATCGGGCCAGCTCGGCTACTTTGGTTTCGCCATTTTTCTGCAATTCTGGTTTCCATCCGCGTTTCTCTTCAGGGCAGGTTGAGTCTTCGGACTGTCCTGGTGTAGATACTGTGGTGGATAGGTTGCAGCAGATTTGGACTCATGTGGTGGACAATTTGACATTGTCCCAGGAGAAGGCTCAACGTTTCGCTAACCTCCGGCGCTGTGTGGGTCCCCGACTTCGTGTTGGGGATTTGGTTTGGTTGTCGTCTCGTTATGTTCCTATGAAGGTTTCCTCTCCTAAGTTTAAGCCTCGTTTCATTGGTCTGTATAAGATTTCTGAGGTTATCAATTCTGTGTCATTTCGTTTGGCCCTTCCTGCTTCTTTTGCCATCCATAATGTGTTCCAAAGGTCGTTATTGCGGAGATACGTGGCGCCTGTGGTTCCATCCGTTGATCCTCCTGCCCCGGTGTTGGTTGAGGGGGAGTTGGAGTATGTGGTGGAGAAGATTTTGGATTCTCGTATTTCGAGACATAAACTCCAGTACCTGGTCAAGTGGAAGGGTTATGGTCAGGAAGATAATTCCTGGGTTTTTGCCTCTGATGTTCATGCTGCCGATCTGGTTCGTGCCTTTCATTTGGCTCATCCTGGTCGGCCTGGGGGCTCTGGTGAGGGTTCGGTGACCCCTCCTCAAGGGGGGGTACTGTTGTGAATTCTGTTGTCGGGCTCCCTCCTGTGGTCATGAATGGTACTTCGGCTGGTTCTGTCCATGGACTTCCTCGGGTGGCTGTGGGTGTTTCTGAGTTTCCTTCCACAGGCGACGAGGTTAATTCGTTAGCTGGCTGCTCTATTTAACTCCACTTAGATCTTTGCTCCATGCCACCTGTCAATGTTCCAGTATTGGTCTAGTTCACTCCTGGATCGTTCTTGTGACCTGTCTTCCCAGCAGAAGCTAAGTGCCTGCTTGTATTTCTCTGGTTTGCTATTTTTCTGTCCAGCTTGCTATTTTGATTGTTGTCTTGCTTGCTGGAAGCTCTGGGACGCAGAGGGAGCGCCTCCGCACCGTGAGTCGGTGCGGAGGGTCTTTTTGCGCCCTCTGCGTGGTCTTTTTGTTGGTTTTTGTGCTGACCGCAAAGCTACCTTTCCTATCCTCAGTCTGTTCAGTAAGTCGGGCCTCACTTTGCTAAATCTATTTCATCTCTGTGTTTGTATTTTCATCTTTACTCACAGTCATTATATGTGGGGGGCTGCCTTTTCCTTTGGGGAATTTCTCTGAGGCAAGGTAGGCTTTATTTTTCTATCTTTAGGGCTAGCTAGTTCCTTAGGCTGTGCCGAGTTGCATAGGGAGCGTTAGGAGCAATCCACGGCTATTTCTAGTGTGTTTGATAGGATTAGGGATTGCGGTCAGCAGAGTTCCCACGTCCCAGAGCTCGTCCTATATTATCAGTAACTATCATGTCATTCCGTGTGCTCTTAACCACCAGGTCCATTATTGTCCTGACCACCAGGTCATAACAGGAACCTGTCACCCCCAAAATTGAAGGTGAGCTAAGCCCACCGGCATCAGGTTCTTATCTACAGCATTCTGTAGACAAGAAGAGGACATCATCCTATGAAGATGGGAGTCCCCGGACCGAACCTCGACGCCCATTGGATCGGACCGCCCGCCCAGGTGACTATAATCTAACCTCTTTTTCTCATCTTTCAGGATACATTGGGGGCTTATCTACAGCATTACAGAATGCTGTAGATAAGCCCCTGATGCCGGTGGGCTTAGCTCATCTTCGATTTTGGGGGTGACAGGTTCCCTTTAAAGGTAATATTGCATAGTTACAGGGGATCTATACTATCAAGTACCTTTTCAGAATAAGTTGTCGTATGTATTTGATATATTTAGTAACACTATTTCTGATCATTACATGACATTTGTCCAACAATATACATTAATACTGACCAGTGTAGCTGTGACTCCAGCCCTGGGAATATTTATGAAAAATCTGTATGATCTATTTCTCTATTTCACTGTCTCTCGCTCTACCTCTCATGCTGCTCCTCTCTACTTCTTCTATTTTCTGCCATTTCCCTACACATCAGTAGGCTTTGTAACTTGACGCTATATTGAACTAGCTGTCTGTCCTGTCTTGAGCAAGATGCATTTGAGATTTTTTTTTCAGCGTAAAAGAAGAGTTCAGGAAGCGGGGGAGAAGGGACTCATACATGGAAAAGAAAGCAAATATATTACAAAGTTTCTTTTATTTACTTATACTATTTATATACGCAAAGTTTCTTGAATTTACAGTTTCCGTTTCAGCACCTTTTACCAGTACTATCTTATCATATTCTATATATACCTGCAATTCATAAGAAAAAAAGAATTAGGGTGATCATCGAAGATCTGAACAGTACTAGTCACAACATTGTCTTCAGCCCCACCTAGTTTTACTTTGGATAATCCTAGTTTTAAGCTTGAGCTGTTTTGAAATATTTTAGTCACTTCTTGTTGCAGACGTTTGATTTATGGCAGGGTGTTTACTCCGAGGATATGACGTTAATCACTTAATAACTAATAATAACTAGTCAGCCAAAATGCTCATAAATAAAAAAAATGCTGAATATAGTCAACTAAAGGAATTAGGACTTTAACATGAGTTTTCACTTGTTTAATACATAAAAATTGTTATCAAATGTCATATTATAATAACAGAAGGACAACTGTGTATGATTTGAGCTTCCTGTATTTGCTGTTGTTTTGTGTCACACAAACTGCCTCACTCTCAACAACAGCAATGGGAGAGAATCACTAATAGCAAATGTAGAGTCATAAAAAGCTTTGCTTACCAGGCAATTACAGTCAATATCTACATTTCTTTATGTTGCTTTTCAGAAAACAAACTATATGGAGCACTATGTAAATGTATTTATTTTTTTTAAATGGCAAATTATTATTATTATTAAGGATATTGAAATGGAAATACAAAATACAGGATGTCTCTAGGAACACGCAACACAAATATAAACAACCTTAACGAATACTAGAACAATTTTTCAAAAAGATAAAAGAAAAAGTACAGTTCCGCCATCAGAACATAATTCTAACAGTTCTGCGTGAAATGTTCAAGCTTTAATTCTTGAGCTTAGCATTCATGTTTTTTATTGGCACAGTCACATACACTTGTTTAGTACAATAATGTCAGAGGCATTACTAATTGTTACCAGCAGATGGCAGTGTAACAGTCCTAAGTATACCAGAGATCATGTCATTGAATGCTCAATTCCCATAGTGGGGCTAAGTAGAAAAATTAAATATTTTTTTTAAAAGGCAATAAACAAAACAAAGCACATAAAAGTTAGCATTAAAAGGTTCCTGTCATGTCAACCGGCAGATATTGGGTTAATTTGCAGGATAACCCCTTTATGATCTTAGACGTATAGGTATGTCTAAGGTCGCCTCCCTGTTTTCTGTAGGCTTGCACAATTTTCTAAGACTTGTAGCGTCTCCATTTTTTGATATCTGGGGTTAGGTGAGGTCTTATTTTTTGCGCGTCCAGCTGATATTTTTATTGATACCATTTTGCGGTAGATAAGATGTTTTGATCACCCGTTATTACATTTTTTTGCAATGTTGCGACAACCAAAAAATTGTAATTCTAGCGATTCCAATTTACCTCAGGTAGTGAAGGTGTTAAAAACTCTGTTTCTACTGTATGTAAAAATAAAATTAACAAACAATAAACATAATTGATATTACTGTACCGACAAGTTTCACATCAGTATGTGAGTTTAAATAAACCAAGTCTGTGCTGTCCTGTCTGCTTCTTATCTTGGATACGGAGGTAGGAAAAAAAATCTCCCAGGAATATATGTCAGCTACACCTCCATTCGCCTTATGTGGAGACAGAACATACATCACATAGGAGACACCAAGACTGCTGTATATGTGGCGCCCCTGAGGGTCCAGTCGCCACAGAGGTACTGCACCTCACCCAGAGGTGTGGTATCTAGCTCTCGGGTAAGGAGGGGCATTACCCGAGACTTGCACATGTGCATACAATACACTGCTCCAGGCAGAGAGGGGAGGGACCCCAGCTCTGCGGGGAGTGGTGTGACAGTTGGAGGGAAAGTTGTCAGTTGGTGGGAGGAGTTGATGGGAGCAGACATCAAGAAAGGAGCTCCTGAGAGAGAGAAGGGATGCTAGGGACCAGGGAAGTGAAGAATCCACCTGTAGCGCCCGAATTCACGCCGACCATAGTCGGGAGGAAGGACCAGGTCGCAGTGGGGGACCGGCCCCAGACTAGTGGAGGAACTGCAAGTTTCAGCTAGCAAACCGGAGGCTGTGGTATCTGTATGTGCCACAGCCAAATCCACACATATTCACAAAAGGCAGCCATATAGGGTCATGGGGACCAGGAGAGCGTCGCCTGACAGGACCCGAGGCTGCTGGCTTGGGACACTGTGTGTGAGGCGCAGAGCAGGAGGGCGAAGCCAGTGCAGAGAGACGGCCTAGAAAGGTACACAAGAAAGGGAGTCTCAGAAAAGTGCACCCAAATTACCTGAGAGCTGGCTGGACCACAGACCCAAAGGACACAGCACCCGGCTGGAGATTGTAACCATCTAACTGTGAGTAAAGTGAGAAAACTGCACCCTACTGTGTCCTCAGAATTATTACTGCATCACCTGCCCTGCACTACAACAGTTCAACATTGACTTTAACACTTTAACTGCCCTGGGGCCCAGCTCTACCCTTCGAGAGCTGTAACATCTCTGCTTCGTCACCAACTGCCCCAGTGGACATGAGCTGCAGTGTCGGCCATCTCCTTATTGCCAAGTACCACGGGTGGCGTCATGAACTAATGCCCTATAAACTTTATTCCCCCTTCATTTCAATTTTCTGGGACGCCCAGGGCCACGGACCGGGTCACTGCTGCCGTGACAACTCCCGAAGAACCGTCGGACCAGGCCCAAGTACCCCATGGCCCTAGCGGGCGCTCCATTTTGGCGTCACGAATAGGATGGACTGACCCGGTAAACCGTGTCCCATGCGCCTGTCGTGGGCCGGGTTGCCAAGCGGTGCAAAAGCCGTACCCGCCCACTGTAAAGACTGCAATGCAAAATGAACTTGTCCATTGGCCAGGGGGATCTGCCTCCTGGCCTGGAGTGGCGGGAAAAAGAAGAAGGATCCGCCCACGAAGGAGAAAGCGGAAGGAGCGCGCGGGAAAATGCGCTGCAGGAGAGGTGGCAACGAACTCAGTGTGCATCATTGCAAGTGGTAGTCGGAAAGCTCTGGAGCGTGGGATGGAAGCGGTGGACTCCCCCAGCTGACAAGAAGACTTGGACCAGCTGCTCATGGTGGACCCGGACTTCCTGAGAGCCATGGTGAAGGAGCTGGGCCATCAGCACCAAAAGATACAGGTTACCGTGATGACAAAATGGCAGGAAGCCCTGCTGGAGAAGGTGACAGAGCAGTGGACGGTCTCGCAATCAACATCCGTGACCCCAGAGGAGTCCGACACCGGAGAGGAAACAAGTTCTGACATTGCCCCAGTGGCCGAGGAAACTCTGGTTGGGCCCTTAAAACCCCCGCCAGCCCTAATACCCGGCCTGGTGTTTAAAAATGTAGTGTGGGACCGAACAGCAGATACTGTGGACAGACTTGCGGTTTCTTTACAGCCTGAGGCCATGCCCTGGGAGGTGCATAGCCAGAAAGTCATTTTCCGTTGGAAGCACCAGGGACAGAATTGATCGGGTTCCCAGAGGAGGGCCACGTGGGAGAAAACCGGGTGGAGACCCTTAGATGAGAGGACCACTGCTGGCAGCAGGTGACCAGGTGGGAGGCAGAGGAACAGGAGCGCAGGGTCCAGTGGATAATAATGGAGGAACGGAACATGAAGGCCAAGGCTCAGGCCCTCAAGGCTAGAAGCGCCGACTGGGGTCCGCTGAGGCAGGGCATGGTGGTCTCCTTTGATTTGAAAAAGGGCTTGGGATTCATCAAGGAGTCCGGGATGACCTCAGAACTATTTGTAACCCACCGAGATGTGGATTCACACCTGCTAGAGGGCCACCCTTATCGTGACTTGCACCCGGGGGACCTAGTGACCTACACCCGGCATGTGGGCGAAAGGGGGTGGTATGCCCTCAATGTAAAGAAATGCATGTGGGAACGTGTTGCTCTCAAACCAACGGATGCAGTGCCAAAAAGGCAACTGGCAGCTCTAGTCCCAGTCACGGCACCAGTCCCTGCAGCTTCAGCAAGCATGGCCATGCAAACACGGGCCACTCAGACCCCAGCAGAAGGACTTGCTCCATTTGAGTCGCGCGTTGTGATGCCTGACAAAGAACTTTGCCAGTCAGAAGGTTACAGGCACCAAGTACTCCCTTGGAAAAGGATGTAGAAAGTGACTGCTAAGAAAAGTTAAACTGAGTGTTTGTGCCATTTAAAGACAATGTGGTCATGGAAGGTGATTGGCCAGAACTTTTATTGTAAAAAGTTAGCACTTAATGTGCTCCTTGTTGGTTTTACAGTAAACCTTTAGAGTGCGAGTGGGACACTCTATCTTTCACAGAAGACCAGAGAACAAAAAAAGTCTGGCGTGGCCAAAAAGTGGTTTAATGAGTGGACCAACTATGCTCTGTAGCCAGGCCCAGGACCTACATTGGGGGTTTGAGACGGGTTCCCCCATATTGCACTAAGGACAGTGAGGAGAATACCCGGCTCGGGATCTCACTGTAATCTACTGAACTTGATTGAGAAAGTTTTATAGAAAGTAATGCTCTGTTTTAGGTTATTGTTATTTATATGCCACGTTCAAGTGCAAAGTACCTCTCATAAAGAGAAGAAATAGTTACTTGTTCAACTGTTTTTCATGTTTGAATGCATTCCAGAAAAATAATTTGAATGTTTTAACATTTGCTTTACTCTGCTTCAGCCCGCGAATGTGCTGTGTTTAACGGGTGGTTGGGGGGGATGCTATGTGGTGCTCCTGAGGGTTCAGTCACCACAGATGTACTGCACCTCACCCAGAGGTGTGGTATCTAGCTCTCGGGCAAGGAGGGGGCATTACCAGAGACTCGCACATGTTCATTCAACACTACACTGCTCCAGGCAGAGAGGGGAGGGGCCCCAGCTCTGCGGGGAGTGGTGTGACAGTTGGAGGGAAAGTTGTCAGTTGGTGGGAGGAGTTGAAGGGAGTAGACATGAAGAAAATGGCTCCTGAGAGAGAGAAGGGATCCTATGGGCCAGGGAAGTGAAGAATCCACCCTTGGTGCCCGAATTCACGCCAACTGTAGTCGGGCGGAAGGACCAGGTCGCAGTGTGGTGACCGGGCCCCAGACTAGTGGAGCAATTGCACGTCTCTGGTAGCAAAGCAGAGGCTGTGGTATCTGTATGTGCCACAGCCAAATCCACACACATTCGCTGAAAAAGCAGCCATATAGGGTTGTGTTGACCAGGAGAGCATCACCCGACAGGCTGCTGGCTTGGGACACTGTGTGAGACACATCAGCAGAAGGGCGAAGCCAGTGCAGAGAGACGGCCTAGAAAGGTACATAAGAAAGGAAGTCTCGGAAAAGTGCACCCAAATTACCTGAGAGCTGGCTGGACCACAGACCCGGAGGACACAGCATCCAGCTGGAGACTGTAACCATCTGACTGTGAGTAAAGTGAGAAAACTGCACCCTGCTGTGTCCTCAGAATTATTACTGCATCACCTGCCCTGCACTACATCAGACCATCACTGACTTTAACTGCCCTGGGGCCTAGCTCTACCCGTGGAGAGCTGTAACATCTTTGCTGCGTCACCAACTGCCCCAGTGAACCTGAGCCGCAGTGTTGGCCATTTCCTTATTGCTGAACACCACGGGTGGCATCACGAACTAATCCCCTATAAACTTTATTCCCCCTTCATTTCAATTTTCTTGGATGCCCAGGGCCACGGACCATGTCACTGCTGCCGTGACAACCCCCAAAGAACCGTCGGACCCGGCCCGAGTACTCCACGACCCTGGCAGGCGCTCCATATACATCACACATCATATACTAAAAGAGCTGTATATATATCACATAGGATACCGCGAGACTCTGCTATATACATCACACTAGCTATTGAACCCGTTCTACGCCCGGGTGGCGAGCATTTATATTGGTATATGGTCTCCATCCTGGTATGTGCTGCTCCATCCTGCGCCCCCATCCTGTCATGTGCTGCTCCCATCCTGCGCCCCCGTTCTGTCATGTGCTGCTCCCATCCTGCGCCCCCGTTCTGTCATGTGCTGCTCCCATCCTGCGCCTCCATTCTGTCATTTGCTGCTCCCATCCTGTCATTTGCTGCTCCCATCCTGCGCCCGTTCTGTCATTTGCTGCTCCCATCCTGCGTCCCCGTTCTGTCATTTGCTGCTGCCATCCTGCGCCCGTTCTGTCATGTGCTGCTGCCATCCTGCGCCCGTTCTGTCATGTGCTGCTGCCATCCTGCGCCCGTTCTGTCATGTGCTGCTGCCATCCTGCGCCCGTTCTGTCATGTGCTGCTGCCATCCTGCGCCCGTTCTGTCATGTGCTGCTGCCATCCTGCGCCCGTTCTGTCATGTGCTGCTGCCATCCTGCGCCCGTTCTGTCATGTGCTGCTGCCATCCTGCGCCCGTTCTGTCATGTGCTGCTGCCATCCTGCGCCCGTTCTGTCATGTGCTGCTGCCATCCTGCGCCCGTTCTGTCATGTGCTGCGGCCATCCTGCGCCCGTTCTGTCATGTGCTGCGGCCATCCTGCGCCCGTTCTGTCATGTGCTGCTGCCATCCTGCGCCCGTTCTGTCATGTGCTGCTCCCATCCTGCGCCACCATTGTATTATATGCCCCCCGCTCCAGTGTGTATGCCCCCGAATGCTGCTGCCATATAAAAAAAAAAAAAATACCATACTCACCTATCGTCCGGCTCCACTGCAGGTATGTCTTCAAGAAAATGGCGCCGGAAAGCGGGGACTGCGCAGGCGCCGATTCCGGCAGCAGGAATCGGCGCCTGCGCAGTCCGCGCTTTCCGGCGCCATTTTCTTGAAGACACACCTGCAGTGGAGCCGGAGTGTGTCTTCAAGAAAATGGCGCCGGAAAGCGTGGACTGCGCAGGCGCCGATTCCGGCAGCAGGAATCGGCGCCTGCGCAGTCCGCGCCCTCCGGAGCCGGGAGCAGAGGAGCCGGGAGACGGAGCCGCAAGCAGCGCTGGAACCGGGAAAGGTGAGTATACTTACCCTCCCTCCTGGCGGTCCCTGACTCTCCGGTGGAGATCGCGGTATGCGTTCAGTGCTTACGCATACCGCGATCTCCCGGGAGCGTCGCTCTGTGAGGCCCAGACTGCGCCGGCGCTTGCGCTTGCGCAGTCTATAGAGGCTTCGGACAGAGTGACGCTCCCAGCGTTATATTATAGATATGATTCCCTAAGACTGCTGTGTACAGTGCTTTGAGAAAGTATTCATAACCCTTGAACTTTTCCATATATTTTTCACGTTACGCCCACAAACTTGGACCACCTTTCGCTACAATTACTGCTGCAAGTTTTCTAGGGCGTGATTTGCAATGGTCGCCCTCTGCTCTCCTGATCTCACTGCAGAGCTGTGTCTGATTATACCTGAGACAGCTGCAGGTTCCTCTCAGCTTCAGCTTCCATCTCTCAGATATACAGTGTTGCAATATCATGTCTCAACTTTTTAAGATCAGAAAGATGGACAAATTATGCACACTGGTAACCATTACACATCCCACAGGTAACTCCACCTTTATGTAAAATAAGCTCTGGAGGCAGAGTTATCGCGAGGCACTGCTCTCCCCAGAGAATGGAAGAGGTCACTTACATCAGGGCCGGCGTCAGCACCCGGCATACCCGGGCAAGTGCCAGGGCCCTGAGCAGGCAGGGGGGGGGGGGCTCAATCGCCGTCGGGGACAACTGCGCACTATGGGGGCCCGGTGTGTGTGCTAGTACCGACACCCGCGAGTGGGCCCCTCGGCTTGATCAGGGTCCCGGCACTTGTGATACTTACCTCTCCCAGCTCCACCACTGCGGCGTTTGATGATTGTGAAGTTCAGGTCAGAGGGTGTGATGACGTCACGTCTGCACGCCCTCTGCTTGAGCAATCACAGTTCAGAGAGCTGGAAGACTACGACGTTGAGGAGTCTGGAGTAGAGCAGCAGCCAGCGATGAGAGTTGAGTATTTAATTTTTTTATGTTTGGAGCATTACATACGGGGACTATCATACACTGGAGCATCATATATGGGGCCCATCATGTATGGGGCTCACTATACACTGGTGCATCATATATGGAGCCCATTATACTCTGGAGCATCATATATGGGGCCAATTATGTATGGAGCATGATATGGGCACATTATACACTGGAGCATTATATATATGGGGCCCATTATATATGGAGCATTATATGGGAACTATTCTACATAGAGCATTAAATGGGGCCCATCATATACTGTATGGAGCATTATGTGAGGCTCATTATACTATATGGACCATTATTTGGGGCTCATACTGTATGGAGCAATATATAGGGCTCATTATACTCTATGGTGCCCATCCTATACTGTATGGAGCATTATATGGGGCCCGCTATATATGGAGCAATATATGGGGCCAAGCATATAATGTATGGAACATTGTATGGGACCCATTATGTTTGGAGCAATATATGGGGCCCATTATACAGTACGGAGTAATACATGGGGCTCATTATACTGTATGGAGTAATATATGGGGCCTATTATACACTGTATGGAGCAATATATGGGGCTCATTATTTTGTATGGAGCAATATACAGTGGGGCAAAAAAGTATTTAGTCAGTCAGCAATAGTGCAAGTTCCACCACTTAAAAAGATGACAGGCGTCTGTAATTTACATCATAGGTAGACCTCAACTATGGGAGACAAACTGAGAAAAAAAAAATCCAGAAAATCACATTGTCTGTTTTTTTTAACATTTTATTTGCATATTATGGTGGAAAATAAGTATTTGGTCAGAAACAAAATTTCATCTCAATACTTTGTAATATATCCTTTGTTGGCAATGACAGAGGTCAGACGTTTTCTGTAAGTCTTCACAAGGTTGCCACACACTGTTGTTGGTATGTTGGCCCATTCCTCCATGCAGATCTCCTCTAGAACAGTGATGTTTTTGGCTTTTCTCTTGGCAACACGGACTTTCAACTCCCTCCAAAGGTTTTCTATAGGATTGAGATCTGGAGACTGGCTAGGCCACTCCAGGACCTTGAAATGCTTCTTACGAAGCCACTCCTTCGTTGCCCTGGCAGTGTGCTTTGGATCATTGTCATGTTGAAAGACCCAGCCACGTTTCATCTTCAATGCCCTTGCTGATGGAAGGAGGTTTGCACTCAAAATCTCACGATACATGGCACCATTCATTCTTTCATGTACCCGGATCAGTCGTCCTGGCCCCTTTGCAGAGAAACAGCCCCAAAGCATGATGTTTCCACCACCATGCTTTACAGTAGGTATGGTGTTTGATGGATGCAACTCAGTATTCTTTTTCCTCCAAACACGATAAGTTGTGTTTCTACCAAACAGTTCCAGTTTGGTTTCATCAGACCATAGGACATTCTCCCAAAACTCCTCTGGATCATCCAAATGCTCTCTAGCAAACTTCAGACGGGCCCGGACATGTACTGGCTTAAAGGGAACCTGTCACCCCGTTTTTTGAGATTGAGCTATAAATACTGTTAAATAGGGCCTGCGCTGTGTGTTCCTATAGTGTATGTAGTGTACCCCGATTCCCCATGTATGCTGAGAAATAACTTACCAAAGTCGCCGTTTTCGCCTGTCAATCAGGCTGGTCAGGTCGGGAGGGCGTGGTGACATCGCTGGTTCTTCCTCAGCTTTACGTTGGTGGCGTAGTGGCGTAGTGGTGAAGACACAGCGCGCGATCTGCGCTGTCATCCCTTTCGTCGGTGGGGGCGGCCATCTTCCTGGGGCCGCGCGTGCGCAGATCGAGTGCTCTGCTGCACGGGGCTTCAGGAAAATGGCCGCGGGATGCCGCGCGTGCGCATTAGAGATCGCGGCGGCCATTTTCCCAAAGCTGAGTTTGCATCTCGGCTTTGGGAAAATGGCCGCCGCGATCTCTAATGCGCACGCGCGGCATCCCGCGGCCATTTTCCTGAAGCCCCGTGCAGCAGAGCAATCGATCTGCGCACGCGCGGCCCCAGGAAGATGGCCGCCCCCACCGACGAAAGGGATGACAGCGCAGATCGCGCGCTGTGTCTTCACCACTACGCCACCAACGTAAAGCTGAGGAAGAACCAGCGATGTCACCACGCCCTCCCGACCTGACCAGCCTGATTGACAGGCGAAAACGGCAACTTTGGTAAGTTATTTCTCAGCATACATGGGGAATCGGGGTACACTACATACACTATAGGAACACACAGCGCAGGCCCTATTTAACAGTATTTATAGCTCAATCTCAAAAAACGGGGTGACAGGTTCCCTTTAAGCAGTGGGACACGTCTGGCACTGCAGGATCTGAGTCCATGGTGGCGTAGTGTGTTACTTATGGTAGGCCTTGTTACATTGGTCCCAGCTCTCTGCAGTTCATTCACTAGGTCCCCCCGCGTGGTTCTGGGATTTTTGCTCACCGTTCTTGTGATCATTCTGACCCCACGGGGTGGGATTTTGCGTGGAGCCCCAGATCGAGTGAGATTATCAGTGGTCTTGTATGTCTTCCATTTTCTAATTATTGCTCCCACTGTTGATTTCTTCACTCCAAGCTGGTTGGCTATTGCAGATTCAGTCTTCCCAGCCTGGTACAGGGCTACAATTTTGTTTCTGGTGTCCTTTGACAGCTCTTTGGTCTTCACCATAGTGGAGTTTGGAGTCAGACTGTTTGAGGGTGTGCACAGGTGTCTTTTTATACTGATAACAAGTTTAAACAGGTGCCATTACTACAGGTAATGAGTGGAGGAAAGAGGAGACTCTTAAAGAAGAAGTTACAGGTCTGTGAGAGCCAGAAATCTTGATTGTTTGTTTCTGACCAAATACTTATTTTCCACCATAATATGCAAATAAAATGTTAAAAAAACAGACAATGTGATTTTCTGGATTTTTTTTTCTCAGTTTGTCTCCCATAGTTGAGGTCTACCTATGATGTAAATTACAGACGCCTCTCATCTTTTTAAGTGGTGGAACTTGCACTATTGCTGACTGACTAAATACTTTTTTGCCCCACTGTATGTGGCTCATTATACTGTATGGAGCACTATATGAGGTCTATTATTCTGTATGGATAAATATATGGGGATCATTAGTCTGTATGGAGCATTATATGGGGCCTATTTTTCTGACTGGAGCAATATATGGTGCCCATAATACTGTACAGAGCAATATATGTAGCTCATTGTACTGTATGGAGCATTATATGTGCCTCATTATACTGTACTAGATGGTAGCCCGATTCTAACGCATCGGGTATTCTAGAATATGTATGTAGTTTATTTATGAAGATTTTAGAATAATACATTGAATACACAGGATTCGGCCGCCCGCGACCAATTAGCGAAGCGTGGTTCAAATCCCGCTCCAATTCGCGGCTGGACTGCGCCTGTCGCTGATTGTTCGCGGCCGGCCACGTAGTATATAGCACAGCCACGTAGTACATAACAGCCCACGTAGTAAATAGCACAGCCACGTAGTACATTGCACAGCCACGTAGTATATTGCACAGCCACGTAGTATATAGCACAGCCATGTAGTATATAGTACAGCCCACGGAGTATATAGTACAGCGCAGAGTATATAGCACAGCCCACGGAGTATATAGCACAACCCATATAGCATATAACATAGCCAAGTAGTTTATAAAAGCCCACGTAGCATATAACACAGCTCACGTAGTATATAACAGCCCACGTAGTGTATAACACGGCCCACGTAGTGTATAACACAGCCCACGAAGTATATAACACAGCCCACGTAGTATATAGCACAGCCCACATAGTATATAGCACAGCCCACGTAGTATATAACAGCCCATGTAGTGTATAACACAGCCACGTAGTATATAGCACAGCCACGTAGGATATTGCACAGCCCACGTAGTATATAACACAGTCACGTAGGATATTGCACAGCCACGTAGGATATTGCACAGCCCATGTAGTATATTGCACAGCCCACGTAGTATATTGCACAGCCCATGCAGTATATTGCACAGCACACGTATTATATTGCACAGCCCACGTAATATATTGCACAGCCCACATAGTATATTGCACAGCCCACGTAGTATATTGCACAGCCCACGCAGTATATTGCACAGCCCACGCAGTATATAGCACAGCCACACAGTATATTGCACAGCCCACGTAGTATATTGCACAGCCCACGTAGTATATAGCAATGTGGGCATCATATCCCTGTTAAAAAATAATTAAAATAAAAAATCGTTATATACTCACCTTCCGTTGGCCCCCAGATCCAGGTGAAGCGTTTATCGATGCTCCTCGCGCGCTCTGGTCCCAAGAGTGCATTGCGGTCTTGCGAGATGACGACGTAGCGGTCTCGCGAGACCGCTGCGTCATCATCTTGCGAGATCGCAATGCATGGAGTGGTCACCGGCATGTCGCGAGGAGTGGTAAAGGCCTGTTCTGGATCCGAGGAGCCGACGGACGGTGAGTATATAACTATTTTTTTAAAAATTATTTTTAACATTAGATCTTTTTACTATTGATGCTGCATAGGCAGCATCAATGGTAAAAAGTTGGTCACACAGGGATAATAGCAGCGTTAACGGAGTGCGTTACACCACGGCATAACGCGGTCCGCTAACACTGTCATTAACCCTGTGTGAGCGCTGACTGGAGGGGAGTATGGAGCGGGCAGACTGCGGGGAGTAAGGAGCGGCCATTTTGCCGCCGGACTGTGCCCGTCGCTGATTGGTCGTGGCTGTTTTGCCGCGACCAATCAGCGACTTGGGATTTCCGTTACAGACAGACAGACGGAAGTGACCCTTAGACAATTATATAGTAGATGGAGCATTGCATGGGGTCCAGTATTCTGTATGGAGCAATATGTGGAGCTCATCATTATGTATGGAGCATTATGTGATGCCCATAATACTGTATGGAGGACTATGCTTTCCGTTTTCTGACCTATTGAAGAATTTACAATAGATATCACTCATGTAATGTAAGAAGTGAAATCTTTGGCATTGTACTATATCTATATTTATCTGCTGTAACTGTGCATTATGAATTGTGGTATGTGTTAAAGGGGCCCATTGAGACTCTTTCGCCCGGGGCCCACGAAAACCTGGAGCCGGCCCTGACTTACATAAAGTGATAAAAGATGATTTATCCACAATGTATAGTAACATAGTTAGCAAGGCTGGAAAGAAGACATTTGTCCATCCAGTTCAGCCTCTATTCTGTCAGAATAAATCCCCAGATCTACGTCCTTCTAAATAACCTAATCACTGTAAGATACAACATTGTTACCCTCCAGGAAGACATCCAGGCCTCTCTTGAACCCCTCGACTATAGTAACATAGTTAGTAGGCATCTGATATGAGACACACAGGTAGGACTGTTTTCAGCATTCTATAATCTGTATGCTTATATTAGTTTAGATGGGACACATGTGGTGACAGAGTCCCTTTAAAGGAATCTGGCACAACAAAATTCGCCTATAAGCTTTGGCCACCGGCATCAGGGGCTTATCTACAACATTCTGTAGTGCTGGAGATAAGCCCCCTGATGTATCCTGAAAGATAAGAAAAAGAGGTTATGGCCCCTTCACATTAAGCGACGCTGCAGCGATACCGACAACGATCCGGATCGCTGCAGCGTCGCTGTTTGGTCGCTGGAGAGCTGTCACACAGACTGTTCTCCAGCGACCAACGATGCCGGTAACCAGGGTAAACATCGGGTAACTAAGCGCAGGGCCGCGCTTAGTTACCCAATGTTTACCCTGGTTACCTTCCTAAAAGTAAAACAAACAAACAGTACATACTTACCTAACGCTGTCTGTCCCCGGCGCTGTGCTCTGCACTCCTCCTGTACTGTCTGTGTGAGCACAGCGGCCGGAAAGCAGAGCGGTGACGTCACCGCTCTGCTTTCCGGCTGACCGACGCTCACAGACAGTACAGGAGGAGTGCAGAGCACAGCGCTGGAGGACAGACAGCGTTAGGTAAGTATGTAGTGTTTGTTTTTTTTTACTTTTAGGATGGTAACCAGGGTAAACATCGGGTTACTAAGCGCGGCCCTGCGCTTAGTTACCCGATGTTTACCCTGGTTACCAGTGGAGACATCGCTGGATCGGTGTCACACACGCCGATCCAGCGATGTCCACGGGAGATCCAGCGACGAAATAAAGTTCTGGACTTTCTTCAGCGACCAACGATCTCCCAGCAGGGGCCTGATCGTTGGTCGCTGTCACACATAACGATTTTATTAACGATATCGTTGCTACGTCACAAAAAGCAACGATATCGTTAACAATATCGTTATGTGTGAAGGTACCTTTAGATTATACTCACCCAGGGGCGGTCCTGTTGCGGTCCATGGTCCGGCGCTTCCCATCTTCTTACGATGACGTCCTCTTCTTTGCTTCCTGCCGCGGCTCCGGCGCACTTTATCTGTCCTGTTGAGGGCAGAGCAAAGTACTGCAGTGCGCAGGTGCTGGGCCTCTCTGACCTTTCCCGGCGCCTGCGCACTGCAGTACTTTGCTCTGCCCTCAACAGGACAGATAAAGTGCGCCGGAGCTGCGGCATGAAGACAAGAAGAGGACGTCATCTTAAGAAGATGGAAGGCGCTGGACCACGTCGCCCATCGGACCGGACCGCAGCGGGACCGCCCCTGGGTGAGTATAATCTAACTTCTTTTTCTCATCTTTCAGGTTACATCGGGGGCTTATCTACAGCATTACAGAATGCTGTAGATAAGCCCTGATGCCGGTGGGCTTAGCTCACCTTCCATTTTAGGGGTGACAGGTTCCCTTTAACTACGTGCTCGTCTGCCTGGTGTCGGTCTCTGATGGCTCAGGCAGTGACTTTCCTGCTTCCTTTGACCTGATGTGGACAGAGCTACTTCTCCTCCACTCTGCTCTGTGGAGGGGGGTCACTGATGTCATGGTGACTGACTGATGTCATGGTGACTGACAGCTGGCTCCCTGCTTCCTACCTGCGCGGAGCCGGCTGTCACTCAGGTTGAAGTGACCTAACAGAAAGCAGGAGGACCACCGGCAGCAGCGGCCGTGACCACCCTGAGTCGCCAGAGATTGTCGCCTGGCAGAACAGCCTGTAGTTAGCAAATACCTGCGGGTAATCCTTGGCCCTGTGCAAAAAATAGGAACAGTTCTGGATAACCCTTTAAATATTTTACTCTGTTTTACAATATGGTCTATGCTCATAAATAAGCTGAGACCAGCTCAGAAAACTACAGCTAAGCATTATAAAATCCATGCCAGACGGTGAGAGCGAGCCGACTGACGGGTCTCAGTTTCCTCATTCCGCAGCGAGCAGTAAATAGTGGAACACAGAAAAAAACATCTGCAGACATGATTTGTAGTAAAAATACAGGCAGTAAGGTAAGATTTCCCCTCAGTGCCCGCGTCTCTACGGAACCTGGAGCAGGTGTGGAGGGAGCACAAGTGCGGAGGTCCCAGCACCCCGGGGATTGCCACTACTGCTGGGTACTCGCCATGGAGGAGGCGGCGGGGATGCCGGCCCGTGCTGCTCCTCACACGCACTCGCCCGGTTAGACAAGAACCGGGGAAGGTGTGAGCGGCCCCACCCGGGAAGACAGGCTACTTGTGATTGGTGGCGGTGCACAGCCTGTGGGCGGGGTCTGTGGCTGCTACAGATACAGTCGCCTGGTTTCCTGGGTGTGCGGAGCTCAGGTGTTCGGTGCCCGCTGTGCTGCGGTGAGGCTGTGCCCAGGAACTGATGGAGGCTCCAGGCAACAGGTCTTCCCGGACTACGGGCTCCACCGCCCTGCAGCCGCTCAGCGATGCCCTGCACATGCCCCTGGAGCAGGTGAGCGGAGCTGCTGCCCCCTGTTCTCTCTAGTGTCCCCCCTGTTCTCTCCCGTGTCCCCTGTTCTCTCCCATGTCCCCAGTTCTCTCTTGCTCCCCCGTTCTCTCCAGTGCCCTCCCCCTTCTCTCCAGTGTCCCCCGTTCTCTCCAGTGTCCCCCTAGTTCTCTCTGTGCCCCCTTCTCTCCAGTGTCCCCCCAGTTCTCTCCCATGTCCCCCTTCTCTCCAGTGTCCCCAGTTCTCTCTTGCTCCCCCGTTCTCTCCAGTGTCCCCAGTTCTCTCCAGTGTCCCCAGTTCTCTCTTGCTCCCCCGTTCTCTCCAGTGTCCCCCGTTCTCTCCAGTGTCCCCCTAGTTCTCTCTGTGCCCCCTTCTCTCCAGTGTCCCCCCAGTTCTCTCCCATGTCCCCCTTCTCTCCAGTGTCCCCAGTTCTCTCTTGCTCCCCCGTTCTCTCCGTGCCCCCTGTTCTCTCCCGTGCCTCCCTTCTCTCCAGTGTCCCCCCAGTTCTCTCCCATGTCCCCCTTCTCTCCAGTGTCCCCAGTTCTCTCTTGCTCCCCCGTTCTCTCCGTGCCCCCTGTTCTCTCCCGTGCCTCCCTTCTCTCCAGTGTCCCCCCAGTTCTCTCCCATGTCCCCCTTCTCTCCAGTGTCCCCAGTTCTCTCCAGTGTCCCCGTTCTCTCCGTGCCCCCTGTTCTCTCCAGTGTCCCCCGTTCTCTCCAGTGTCCCCCGTTCTCTCCAGTGTCCCCCTAGTTCTCTCTGTGCCCCCTTCTCTCCCATGCCCCCCATTCTCTCCAGTGTCCGACCGTTCTCTCCGTGCCCCCCTTCTCTCCGTGCCCCCCATTCTCTCCAGTGTCCGACCGTTCTCTCCCATGTCCCCCCTTCTCTCCGTGCCCCCTGTTCTCTTCAGTGTCTGCCTGTTCTCTCCCGTGCCCCCTGTTGTCTCCCGTGCCCCCTGTTCTCCCTTACCCCTGGTATTATGCACTTGTCATTGCCTCTAGAATATAGCAGTGATGCCAGCAGGGTAAATCCCAAGTCATAAATTGCTTCCTTAAGTAATTTGCCAATGGTACCAGTCACCCCCGGCTGCTCGCTGTGTGCCCACTATGGTATGCACCAGCTAAGCACAGGAGCCCCAGGGCACAGGCAGCAGGAGACTGTGTGACCATGAAGGTAAATAGAAGAGGACGTGTTATGTTTGTATTGTATCCTGCCTGGCATTAAAGGGGTTGTCATGGGAAAATATGTATACATACTAGTTTATCTCAAATAAATACTATACAGAGAGACATTGCCCTCCCGTCACCCCCGGGAATCCAGCACAGACCGCACTGATGGTCGACAGCTCCTCTGGAAGTGATTGCACCATCCGGATGTAACAGAACAGATAAAACCTTTGATTGACTGCAGCGGTCAGGTGTCTGTCAGATGTTTCTCTGCACCAGTCACCTGACTTTAATTTTCTCTTATTTTGCCAAATTTTAAGAAGAGTAATGTATGTTCATAAAAAAAAACCCCATTATGTCACTTAGTGATCTTCATTCATGCTGGTGTTCCCTTCTGGCACCTAAAGTGATGTCGACCTGTGCATTATTTACATGACCGCTGTAGCCAATCACTGGCCTCAGCCACCATGTGCTGTACATAATAGTATGACCACTGCAGCCTGAGATTAGTGGGGGTACAATGGTGACGGCCCCTGCAATCATTATTATTTATAGTACATCTGAACACAGATCTACAGTCCGTAGCAATTAAAGGGGTGTTCAGGGCTGTATTTCTGCACTCTGTGACTACTGAATGTATGCCCAGGGCAGGTGGGTGGTCACGTGCCAGCTAGATTCTCACTTTCCTCTCAATGACTCATTGTTCAGACTTGCAGTCTAATGACTGCCCACTCGGGCTCTGAATACAGGGGAATTGTGACTGAATTTGTCTAGAGCCCGAAAACCCCCGTAAAAAATGCGTGAGGAGATATAACTAAACACGGCTAAGGGACAGATCTGTGCCATGGGGAATAGGACCCTACTGGCGGGGGCTTACAGTTTGCAGGAGAGGGGCGCAGATACGGGTGGAAGCTGCTGGTGGCCTCAGGGTTATTGCAAATTGTTCTTGGAAAGGTGGGTTTTCTGGTTGTTTCAGTGGTGGGGAGAGTCTTGATTGGTGGGGGTAATGAGAAGCACGATATGGGGGGAAACGTGGCAGAAGGCTTGGAGAATCATGTCTCTGAATCTGCCAGAAATAGCTGATGTCTGTCCTCGCCTTTCTCTAGAAGTCCCGTAGACGATGAATGACATGGGGCTTGAAGGGGGACCCAAACCTTCTAAAATACTGAACCGAGCAGGTACTCTCCCTCCCTGGACCAGCGCTGGCTTCCCGCCACTGCCTGGGTCTTGTTTTGACTGAGGTAAATGGCACGAACTGCTGAGCTCAGTGATTGGCTGCAGTGCTGATATTGCTGTGGATGTGACATCACCACTGCAGGCGAATCAATGATACCTGAGCATCAGGGGATGGCTGGCGCTGAACCCTGGGGGGAGAGGGCTTACCTGCTCTGTTACTTTAGAACATTTGTGGTCCACTTTTTTGGAAGTGGAAAACCCCTTTAAGATGCTTAAAGGGTTATTTTTTATCGCTAGGTGTCTGACTGCCATGGAGATAGCAGAGCGCCGCACTCCGCTTATTGCCGGGGGCACACTCGCGAGTGCAATGCGAGAAACTTGCGTGAGTCTCTCCCATCAATACCCGGCACTGCCGCTGGCACTCGGGACCAGAGCGTGCGGCTGCATAGAAATACATGCTGTCCCGAGTGCCAGCGGCAGTGCCGGGTATTGATGGGAGAGACTTGCGTGAGTTTCTCGCACTGCACTCGCAACTGTGACCCCGACCTATCTTTGATCAACTTCTGCTCCATTCAGCCGGGGGTCTTCAGAGCTTCAGTTCCTGGGATTGTGGAGGGCCATAGCGGTCGGACCCCTAGAGATCAGAAATCTCTCAATGGGTCTACCTAATATTGACATTTATCACTACAATAAATACGTTTTCTGGGAAATCACCTGTAATTTTCCATGAATGAAAACAATATCATTGCTGACGTGACTGTGTTGTAAAAGGCTGTCATCTCTCATGACTAATCTAAATACACATATTTTGCATTGTGGAATTCTCTGTAATTCCTTCTAGAAATATATGATTACTGGACTTATAATATGCAGTATTTAGGAAGGACAACATGATAGGCTTGTTCACAATAGTACGAAGCATGATGGATAGACCCTCTGCAGGTCTCCGGACCCAAACTCGACAGTCTTCTAGGCATATATAGTCGAGTTCAAATCAAAATTAAAAAATACAGAAGTGGTGACGTGTTTCTATTCTACTTTTCCTTTGATTGTTTTGCTCTTCATTTTGGTTTACAAATACTGATGTAAAACCCTGATGTAAAATACTGAGCGTGTGACCGTGGCCTTGCATGTGGATTTTGTGGCAGATTTGGTACATATTTCACCCTTTGTAGTTCAATTGGTGAAATCCACACACAGAATTGACGTGCAGGGGATTTAAGTCTACATTGCATGTCAATTTGGCTTTGATGCATCATTGCCTTTGCACCTGTTTTGTGTATTTTACACTTTTTTGCTTTCCCCAATTTCTTTTTTTATTTAAAGGGCCACTGTCACCCCCCCCAGGCGTTTGAAACTAAAAGAGCCACCTTGTGCGGCAGTAATGCTGCATTCTGACAAGGTGGCTCTTATAATCCGTTTTTTAATTTGTCCGAAATACCTGTCTTCAGTCCTGGAGGCAGGCCTCTCCCCCCTGCTGCAGACGCCACACAGCCGTCACTCAAGTGCTATTGGCGCCGGGCGCCGCCGCTTCAGCGCTATTTTGAAATCTGTCGGCGCCTGCGCTCTTTTGTCTTGCCTGGGGAAGGCGCAGTGAGCGCTGCCCGCCTGTCCTCATATGCAGTCTCGCTGACTGCGCCTGTGCGGCCGCCCTGCTTGTGAATCCCAGCCCCTCAGTGTCTTATGATTTATTCACACTGCGGGGCTGGGATTCCTGGGCATGCGCACTGCGTGTCTAAGCCACTCACCCAGGTCGCAGTGCGCATGCCCAGGAATCCCAGCCCCGCAGTGTGTTATGATATATTCACATTGCGGGGCTGGGATTCACAGGCAGGGCGGCCACACAGGCGCAGTCAGCGAGACTGCATATGAGGACAGACGGGCAGCGCCCCAGGCATGACAAAAGAGCGCAGGCACCGGCAGATTTCAAAACAAACAGCGCTGAGGAAGTGGCGCCCGGCGCCAAGAAGACTTGAGTGATGGCTGTGTGGCGTCTGCAGCAGGGGGGGAAAGGCCTGCCTCCAGGACTGAAGACAGGTATTTAGGACAAATTACAAAACTGATTATTTCTGCATTTACAGCACCACTAACTAAAAGAGCCACCTTGTCAGAATGCAGCATTACTGCTCAAGGTGGCTCTTTTAGTTTGAAATGCCTGGGGGGGGTTTGTGACAGAGTCCCTTTAAGCCTTTTTTGAAGTCTATTTAATATGTGTTGCCTGTTTTTATTTATTTATTTATTTTTATCTTCTGCTGCTGGGCAGATTTAGGAGTTTCCAGATGTTTTGCCTGTTTCATCAATTGCGACTAGCCACTTGCCGCAACTTCACTCCAGCCCCCCTCCCCCCATGTGTATTTTTGAGTATGCCAGTATTTTGGTGAAATTTTTGTGCTATTTTGCAAAACCTATCCTAAGAGATGCGTGATTATGTCGGATTCTGATGTGGATATTCCATGGCAAAATCAGCAGGGGAAAACTTATACATGTGAACGTACTCTTTAAAAGCAATAATGGTGCACTTTATATCACCCTAAGGCTGGAGTCACACACAATGTATAAAAAATCTGTCCGATTTTGTCTGCTGAGAATCGCACAAATGTTCTCTATATGGTGATCCATATCTCATCCGTGTGCAATGCCAGTCATCAGTATCTCTTCCGTAGGCCGGGATCACACATTAGGCGAGATACGGCCGAGTCTCGCAGGTGAAAACCCAGCTCTGGCACTCCGGCGCGGAGCGTGCAGCTCCATGTATTGCTGTGCAGCTGCGCGCTCTGCTCTGGAGTGCCGGCGCCAGAGCTGGGTTTTCACCTGCGAGACTCTGTCGTATCTCACGTATGTGTGATCCCGGCCTTATGGTGAGATTTTCTCACACACTTGCAAAATGAGCAAATAATGGCTGAGCCTTTCCTGTCACCTGCCCAATGCCTAAGAATTTCTCGCTAGGCACACTGATGGTCCGTGTGCTGTGCTATTTTTTCTCGCACCCATAGACTTGCATTGGCGTTTCTCAGCTGAGATACACTGACAATCACAGCATGCTGTGATTTCACTCGCATGCGTAATACGGACGAGAAAAAAACGGATGATGGGAGCTGCCCCATAGATTAACATTGGTCCAAGTTCTATGCGATTTTTTTTATCGCATAGCACTCGTCCGTATTACACACTAGTGTGACCCCGGCCTAATACACCCAATAACATATGACTGATGACTAAGGCAGCGGTGGAGGAGGAGGTGAGGTGGGACGTTGTTAGGAAGCATTATATTCTAAATACACTTCCTTCTTTTTGTTCATAGATCTGTGAGTTCTAGTTTCTTGTCTAAGTAACCCTGTGTTTACATGTGGAAAGTCTTTTTTTTCCTTTGTTTCTATACATTTTTATTCTACTGCAGATATTCACTCTCGTCTGTAAAGCAGAAAGAAATGGTCGGTATTGTGCGATTTGCATCTAGTTCCTCTGTTAGCCGGATATGTGCCTGTACCAGTGGGTACCTGGAACGTGCTGGCACCACCCAGCACTAGGGATAAAGGGAAACATTTCTTAGACTTGGGAGTGAGGGCCGCACCTGCAGCGTGATGTAACGTCTTGGAATGTAGCGGAGAAGCATTCTGTGTATAACCTAGAAGTCACAAAGGAACGGCCAATGCTGTACTGTACGTAGAAGCCGCCATCATTGCCCTTTAGTGTAGTATACTGCACATTTCCCTCTTGTGGTTATGATAAAGTATCTAATAGCAGATGAGTGGATCTGTTATAAGGCCGGTTTCACACATCAGTGGCTCCGGTACGTGTGGTGACTGTTTCCTCACGTACCGGAGACACTGACACACGTAGACTCATTAAAATCAATGTGTCTCTGCGGATGTCAGCGTGTTTTCACGGACCGTGTGTCCGTGTACAAAACACGGAGACATGTCAGTGCTCGTGGGAGCACACGGATCGCTCGTGGGAGCACACGGATCACACGGACCCATTAAAGTCAATGGGTGCGTGTAAACACGTACCGCACACGGATGCCATCCGTGTGCTTTTTTAAAAGGGAACCTGTCACCAGAATTTGGCAGGACAGGTCTTCGGTCATATGGGTGGAGTTTTCAGGTGTTTGATTCACCCTTTCCTTAACCGCTGGCTGCATGCTGGCCGCAATATTGGATTGAAGTTCATTCTATGTCCTCCATAGTACATGCCTGCGCAAGGCAACCTCCGGCACCGTATCTTCCGGTACCGGAAATATCTGGACGTGTGAGACTGGCCTAAAACAGTTCTTTTAAATCCCATCCTAAGTAGAAGTACTTTTCTCAATTGGTGTTTTATTGACTTTTTTAAAAAATATATAATTTTAGAGTTTTTTTAATACTTCAGCATGCCCAAATATTTTCGTATTTGCTTTAGATGTCAAGGTAGACGCTACTGCATCAGTAACCTGCCTGAAAACCATGATTCTTGTGGCTTTCTGTCCATGTAGAATTGGTACATGTGAAAGTACCGCTATGAGGATATCACTGTGGACACTTAGGGCTCATTTCCACTTGTGTGAGAAAAAAACGGTCCGATTTACGGACCGAAAAAATGGATGTAACGTGTGCAAGTGCCATGCGAGTGTCATGCGATTTTTTTTTTTTTTTTTTTTTTTTTTTATCGCAACATCCGTATGACATCCGTATTGCTGTCCGATTTTTACGCACGGGTCTCCTTTGAAAAGCCGGTAATTCAGCGCAGAGTACAGTAAAATCACAATGACAGGTTAGGTTAGAGTAGATATATACACATAGAATAGGTATATATACATATATATATGTCAGGGAGACACATATATATATATATATATATATATATATATATATATATATATATATATATATATATATATATATATATATATATATATATATATATATTTAATACAGCGCTAGATGGCTTTAAAGCTGGTAATTCAATTACCGGCTTTTGCTTTCTCCTTCCTAAACCCGACATGATATGAGACCTGGTTTACATGCAGTAAACCATCTCATATCACCATTTTTTTTGCATATTCCACACTACTAATGTTAGTAGTGTGTATATGCAAAATTTGGCCGTTCTAGCTATTATATTTAAGGGTTAAATGGCGGAAAAAATTGGCGTGGGCTCCCGCGCAATTTTCTCCGCCAGAGTAGTAAAGCCAGTGACTGAGGGCAGATATTAATAGCCTGGAGAGGGTCCACGGTTATTGCCCCCCCCCTGGCTAAAAACACCTACCCCCAGCCACCCCAGAAAAGGCACATCTGGAAGATGCGCCTATTCTGGCACTTGGCCACTCTCTTCCCATTCCCGTGTAGCGGTGGGATATGGAGTAATGAAGGGTTAATGTCACCTTGCTATTGTAAGGTGACATTAAGCCTAATTAATAATGGAGAGGCGTCAATTATGACACCTATCCATTATTAATCCAATACTAGTAAAGGGTTAAAAAAAATACACAAACACATTATTAAAAATTATTTTAATGAAATAAAAACAAAGGTTGTTGTAATATTTTATTTAACGCCCAATCCAATCACTGAAGACCCTCGTTCTGTAACAAAAAAAACATAATAAACCAACAATATACATACCTTCCGCAGATCTGTAAAGTCCAACGATGTAAATCCATCTGAAGGGGTTAAAATATTTTGCAGCCAGGAGTTCTGCAGGGGACTGCCTTATCCTCACATGGAGGACGCCGCTGAATGAGGTTATGTCTGCCACTGCAGAATACCTCCACTAACCTGGACATTTAACCTGGACATTTTATTCCCCTGATGAACCCCCGTAACGGGGAGGGAAACGCGTTGGGAAGAGAAAGAGGACATATCATCCAGGGTGGTTATACTAACTAAAGGGCTTCACTAAGTAGGCTCAAACTTGGGGACTGCCCTTGTTAGGGCGGGAGTCTTATACACGGGGCACGACAGGGAAGATAGCTTCAAACCCTTCCCCCCCCACCTACCTATATCTTTTTTTTTTTTCTCCCCCCCATTGGAAAAGGTCTATTGGTCTCCGTCCCATGCCGTGCTCTCAATAAGCACAAGAATCTATAACAAGAAGAGAGACAGCAATTGGGTGAGATCATGCCATTTTTCTTGTCTAGTGCACGTTTAAACATGAGCACCAAATTGTTTTTAAAGTACACATAATTTTAGAGGTATACGTATTAAATGTTAAGTTTTAGTCTAGTGGCTGGCTATGCTGGGTTGTTTGTTGCTTTTTTGTTGTTGCCTATTTGGTGCGTTTTTTTTTCTCTTTGTCCACGCTAATGTCCTTGGATTTTTCAGCAGCAAAAACGCAGCAAATAATACCTGTGTTTTTGCTGCTTTTTTTGCTGCGTTTTTTTCAACACCCATTCAAGTCAATGGGTGAATAAACGCAGCAAAAATGCTGAAAGAAGTGACATGCTCTATGTCCAAAAAACGCAGCAAAGCACAAAATACTGATCACACAAAAAACCAATGTGTGTGCTTGAGATTTCTGAAGTCTCATAGGCTTTGCTGGTATTGTAAATAGCAGCTGAAAATTAGCATAAAAAAACGCAGCAAAAACGTCCTGTGTGAACTTACCGTCAGGGATCCATTCATTAAGATTGTTGTTTTGTTCTCCAGTCTTTCACCCAGGGTGCGCTGTAGTAAGATGCACCAAAATCATTAACTGGTTATCCAGGACCTCCACTCACATCCACATTGGTGTCGATGACGTTACAGCCCACATGTCTGCATACACATCCACAATGCCCGCTGATAGTGCACAGGTGTAAAGTCATCGGTGCTGCTCGCCTCGAATGCAAAACTGAGCGATATTGCTGGATAACTCTTTACAAAAGGCAAGCACCACGTCAGAAATGTACTAAAGTAATTACCAGGAGTACATATCTGTTCTAATCGATGCTACCTTTATGGAGAAAATTATGATGAATTTATTGGGCCTCAGTTGACCATACCACCTCCATTAAGCTTCACCTACACTTAAAGGGAATGTGTCATCAAAAATAAAAAGTAAAGTATTCATTTTTAAAAAATATTTATATATTTTTATTGGTAAAATTTGAAAAATTATTAACAATTTTTTGATATTTTCAACTTTAAAACACTAAGGGGAACAGGTGATGAAAATCGCCATGAAATTCTAGTGTGTTGCTAGCTCACATAACAAGTGCAGTAAATGTGGGAAGGATCACTCCTCCCCTTCTGAAGATTTGCAAAAGGTTAAGAAATAATGAAGTTTTGGATCACAATGTTGGTGACTGCAACATAATACCGATATGTGAACAGTGTCACCGAGAATGGCCGGCAGCACCAGTTCTATTAGTTGGCATTGCACTTCTCTCTGGACTTTGCAGAGATCTGATTGGAGCAGTCACAATATTGTGGCTGTAGTGCTTAGATCACAGCAATTACACAGTTCATCAGTGAGTGTCACACATGATGGAATTAAATACATAACTCAGCTGACTGTATCACATATGCTAGGATTAGAATCATGGCTATGTCGACTGTATATCTTATTATTGGATTAGATACATGGCTGTGCAAACTGAAATTCTCATTATAGGACTAAATAAGTTTCTATGTGGCCTGAATCTTACACGCATACATTATAGGATTAGATACACGACTCAGAGGGGAATCACAGTGATCTGAATGGAGTCTTCAGATCACAGTAATTCCTTGTCACTGCTCATCAGGTCTGGCCACCAGAGCTGCGGCAGTAACTTCATCCAGTGACAAGTACTCACCGTTGGATGATATCACTGCGGCAGCCTTTGTGCCCAGACCTGTGATCATTGGTCACCGGTTATTATTGTGTTATGATTGCAGCAATTACATGACTGCTTCACTCAGATCTCAGTAATTACTGGAGAGTGCTCATTATGTCCAGGCACCAGGGCTCACGCAGTGACTTCATCAAGCTGGGAGTACACGTCACTGGATGAAATAACTGTCACAGTGCTGGTTCCCTGACCAGATGACCAGTCACTGTTATTACTGTCATTTGAGTGGAGCAGCCACAATGAAATGACAGCTCCGCTCAGGTCACATAGGGAAATTGTAACCCTGTACACAGCTTTGGGCTACAAAAACATTGCGCCAGGGTCCACCTACAGCTGTAAACTGGGGACACCAGTGGGCGTGCCCAGTTTATAACTGATAAATGCTGCTGGAGAAAAGAGCGCAATAGGGTCTTATCCGAGATACAATTGATTAGAAAGATCAGATTCTACTCACCAATTTGAGCCAAAAGACAGGCTCATGGATACATCCTGCTGCAGCACATCCACCGGTCCACTCGTAATCAACCAGAGATAAAAAAAAAGGGGGTAAAACGTGGACTTAAACTGCTCTGCTGAATGATTCAAGGTCCAAATATGTAGCCATTAGATCGTGGATTTATTCAAATAAATCCACGATCTAATGGCAACATATTTGGACCTTGAATCATTCAGCAGCACAGTTTAAATCCACATTTTACCCACTTTTTTATCTTCAGTTTACAACTGAGGCATTCACAGTATAGGACAGTGTTTCCCAGACTTCAGTCCTCACGGCCCCCAACAGATTATTTTCAGGATTTCCTTAGAATTGCACAGGTGATGGAATTATTAGCAAGGCATCAGAAATTGTTGCATGTTCTCTCACCTGTGCAATACTAAGGAAATCTTGAAAGCATGATGTGTTGGGGGCCGTGAGGACAGGAGTTTGGGAAACGCTGGTATAGGGGATCGGATCAGGCACTGACCGCAGTCTATTGCTTGGGCTGCAATATTTGCTCAGTTCACAGGTTATAAAAGAAACCCCAAAACATTACACCATTTACTTATATATGTTTATAAATAAACAGTTTAAAATATACACATATCCCCCAGGCGTTTGTAACTAAAAGAGCCACCTTGTGCAGCACTAATGCTGCATTCTGACAAGGTGGCTCTTTTAGTTATGCTCCCTGCACACGCTGAAATAAACACTTATAAAATGTGCCCCCTCATACCATGAAATCGCCAGGGAGGCGGGTCTTTCCCCTCTAATCAGACGCAGCACAGCCGTCATTCAGCATTAGTGCTGCACAAGGTGGCTCTTTTAGTTACAAACGCCTGGGAGATGTGACAGGTTCCCTTTTAAAGGTAGCTTGACAGCTGATACATGTGGCAGTGACGTCATTCAGTGGTGAGTACACGTCAGTGGATGAAATAACCGATGAGAATGAAGATCTGGAGAATTTGCAGATACCTCCTGCGCTGCCGATTATTTATTTTATTGCTATATTCCAAGTTTGATGGTGTTTGGAAACTCAGCTTCACAGCTAGTGACTTGAAGGTGGAAGATCCCTTAATCTGGAAGGAGAAGTATGAAAAATGCATCATGGAGACTCACTGGTTCAGGAAAATTGAAGAAGTGCCTGTCACTGAAACGCGTTTAATAAATTTTTGTGAGTTAACATCTTCAATAATCAGCAGCGCGGAAGGTATCCACAAATTCTCCATGTCTTCACTCTCATCGATTTGATAACCCGTAGATCCGCAGCAGCTGAATAATGATACAAAAATGTATACAATCATGGATCAGGTTAGCACAGTCTGCTAAAAGCATTTTTAATTGTCAGGTAAGACCCTATTTGCGCTACTTTTTCCATAGTTTTGTATCTTGTATGAAATAATGCCACAGTACTGGTGCCTGGACCTGATGAGCAGTTACTGGCATTTGAGCAGAGCAGCCATAATGACATGACTGCTCCGCTCAGATCACATGTGGACACAATTACACCATTTAATTTGATATGTTTGTAAATAAACTGTTTAACATAATATAGAAATATGTAAAACAAATAATTTTGCTGCACATTCCCTTTAAAGGTAACTTGACAGCTGATCTATCATGTATCAGGCTGTTTGATTTCAGCCATTTATGTTTTACACCTTTAGTACATTTGGTGTATTTGACCAAATGACCGTAGACTGAATTCACATTTCTGTGAAACACAAACTGTGCTCAGATCGCTATAGCCAGCCCGAGCACCGCATCTCACATAAAAAGTGTCTAAAACTTTTAATAAATGTGGCACAGAATTTTGGATTAATTTGATGAGGAATTGTGTTAATTTTCTTAGTTAACTGTTTAAAGGTTTTTTTTATTTAATCTGTACTCTATCAAAAATCAGATGAGATGTTGCGATTTGATTTCAGTTTCAGTTCTGAAATACATTTGCGCAACACCAAGCTTTATGTTCTAGTAACTGTATTGCCTAATGGATTAGAACACACTACATATGCCGTTGAGTCATGTGCACACAACGTAAGTGTCCATACAAGACTTGTCCCTATTGTCAGACCGTTTTTCTATCTAAACATGGGTGTACACACGTCTAAACACGTCAGATCACTCTTGGAGCCAGATTTATTAACTTAGCATTAAGATAACCATAATGGCTCTCTGAGGCGAACGAGAGATCTGGCTCTCCCCCAAATGATGTAATTTCCCTAATATGACATGGACAATGGTTAACCAGTTGGGACAACATTTTAATCATTTTTTTATATAAAATAATTCAATTACCATGCTTGAGATTTATTCATTATGGTTTTGTTGAAAGTTAACAATGTTCTTTTAGGGCTAGCTTGGGGGACTGGGGCAACTATTGCCCTATACACAGGACAATATTCACCCAAATGAATGTTCATAGTAACTTTTATATTCAAAGGTACAGTACAGACAAAGTGTGGAGTTTGGACACACCTTCTCATTTAAAGATTTTTCTGTATTTTCATGACTATGAAAATTGTACATTCACACTGAAGGCATCAAAAGTATGAATTAACACATGTGGAATTGTATACTTGACAAAAAAGTGTGAAACAACTGAAATTATGTCTTATATTCTAGGTTCTTCAAAGTAGCCACCTTTTGCTTTGATGACTGCTTTGCACACTCTTGGCATTCTCTTGATGAGCTTCAAGAGGTAGTCGTTGGAAATGGTTTTCACTTCACAGGTGTGCCCTGTCAGGCTTAATAAGTGGGATTTCTTGCCTTATAAATGGGGTTGGGACCATCAGTTGTGTTGAGCAGAAGTCTGGTGGATAAACAGCTGATAGTCCTACTGAATAGACTGTTAGAATTTGTATTATGGCAAGAAAAAAGCAGCTAAGTAAAGAAAAACGAGTGTCCATCATTACTTTAAGAAATGAAGATCAGTCAGTCCGAAAAATTGGGCAAACTTTGAAAGTGTCCCCAAGTGCAGTGGCAAAAACCATCAAGCACTACAAAGAAACGGTCTCACATGAGGACTGCCCCGGAAAGGAAGATCAAGAGTCACCTCTGCTTCTGAGGATAATTTTATCCGAGTCACCAGGCCTCAGAAATCGCTAATTAACAGCAGCTCAGATTAGAGACCAGGTCAATGCCACACAGAGTTCTAGCAGCAGACACATCTCTACAACAACTGTTAAGAGGAGACTTTGTGCAGCAGGCCTTCATGGTAAAATAGCTGCTAGGAAACCACTGCTAAGGACAGGCAACAAGCAGAAGAGACTTGTTTGGGCTAAAGAACACAAGGAATGGACATTAGACCAGTGGAAATCTGTGCTTTGATCTGATGAGTCCAAATTTGAGATCTTTGGTTCCAACTACTGTGTCTTTGTGCGACGCAGAAAAGGTGAACGGATGGACTCTACATGCCTGGTTCCCACCGTGAAGCATGGAGGTGGTGTGATGGTGTTGGGGTGCTTTGTTGGTGACACTGTTGGGGATTATTCAATATTGAAGGCATACTGAACCAGCATGGCTACCACAGCATCTTGCAGCAGCATGCTATTCCGTCCGGTTTGCGCTTAGTTGGACCATCATTTATTTTTCAACAGGACAATGACCCCAAACACCCCTCCAGGCTGTGTAAGGGCTATTTGACCAAGAAGGAGAGTGATGGGGTGCTACGCCAGATGACCTGGCCTCCACAGTCACCAGACCTGAACCCAATCGAGATGGTTTGGGGTGAGCTGAACCACAGAGTGAAGGCAAAAGTGCCAACAAGTGCTAAGCATCTCTGGGAACTCCTTCAAAATTGTTGGAAGACCATTCCCGGTGACCACCTCTTGCAGCTCATCAAGAGAATGCCAAGAGTGTGCAAAGCAGTCATCAAAGCAAAAGGTGGTTTCTTTGAAGAACCACTTTTTTGTTAAGTATATAATTCCACATGTGTTAATTCATAGTTTTGATGCCTTCAGTTTGAATGTACAATTTTCATAGTCATGAAAATACTGAAAAATCTTTAAATGAGAAGGTGTGTCCAATCTTTTGGTCTGTACTGTACATTTGTTATAAATTACTAGAATTGGGTGACTTCCCCTGATGATAGCCTTACTGGTCACTCAGCGTACCGAGAAACAAAGTGGAAACCTAAAGAGTTCTTATCTATAAAGGACATTTCCGAGATTAATACTCACATATCCCACTTTGCTATATTTACTATACCAATGCTTTCCAAAGAAACAAAATCATTCCTATCTACATAAATGGAAAGCGTTAAAGTTAAAGGGAATGTGTCACCACGTTTTTGGTATGTAATCCGAAAGCAGTATTATGTAAGAGTTGAGACCCTGATTCCAGCCATGTGTCGCTGGCTGGCCTGCATGCAGTCATTTTGATAGAATCACAGTTTTCTCGTTGCAGATTTAGCAGTGCTCAAAATTCTGAGCCCTCCATAACCTTGCCAACATTGACAGATCGATTCCTGTCAATGGTGGCGGATGTCATAGTATAGGACATGGTTCATGTCCTGCTCTCTCAGGGTTAATATTGCTGGCCTCTCTTTGGATCTGGGAGGGGTATTTATACACACTCCAGACTAGGATTCCCTGTCAGCTATACTTTCATTGTCAGAAAAAAAATCAAAAATTATTGCTTGGAAATTCGGAGACATATTGTCAGTAGTATAAAGACTAAAAGAACAATTTACGTTTTACTCATTTATACCTATAAAGAGAAAAATCAGACACACTGAACATTTTGCAGTGGTCTCTTAATTTTTGCCAGAGCTGTATTTCAAGTGTTTATTTCAGTTTGTTGATGATTATGGCTTGCAGCCAATGAAAACCCAAAAGTCATTTATCTCAGTAAATTAGAATAATTAACAAAAAACACCTGCAAAAGCTTCCTAAGCATTTTAAAAGGTCCCTTAGTCTGTTTCAGTAGGCTTCACAATCATGGGGAAGACTACTGACTTGACAGATGACCAGAAGGCAGTCATTGACACACTCCACAAGGAGGGTAAGCCACAAAAGTTCATTGCTAAAGAAGCTAGCTGTTCAGAGTGCTGTATCCAAGCATATTGATGGAAAGTTGAGTGGAAGGAAAAAGTGCAGTAGAAAAAGGTGCACAAGCAACTGGGATAACTGCAGCCTTGAAAGGATTGTTAATAAAAGGCCAATCAAAATTTTTAGGGAGATTCACAAGGAGTGGACTGCTGCTAGTCATTGCTTCAAGAACCACTACACACAGACATATCCAGGACATTGGCTACAAGTGTCACATTCCTTGTGTCAAGCCACTCATGACCAATGGACAACACCAGAAGCGTCTTACCTGAGCCAAGGGAAAAAAGAACTGGACTGTTGCTCAGTGGTCCAATGTGTTGTTTTCAGATGAAAGTATATTTTGCATTTCATTTGGAAATCAAAGCTGCTTGAGGTATAGTGTGAAGTTTCCATAATCGGTGATAATTTGGGGAGCCATGTCATCTGCTGGTGTAGGTCCACTATGTTTCATCAAGACCAATGTCAGCGCAGCCGTCTACCAGGAAATATTAGAGCACTTCATACTTCCCTCTGCCAAAAAGATTTTTGGAGATGGAAATGTCATTCTCCAGCAGGACTTGGCACCTTTCCACACTGCCAAAAGTGCCAATACCTGGTTTAAAAACAACCGTATCACTGTGCCTGATTGGCCAGCAAACTCACCTGACCTTATCCCCATAGAGAATCTATAGGATATTGTCAAGAGGAGGATGAGACACCCAACTATGCAGACCAGCTGAAGGCTGCTATCAAAGCAACCTGGGCTTCCATAACACCTCAACAGTGCCACAGACTGGTCGCCTCCATGCCACGCCACATTGATGCAGTAATTGACGGAAAAGTAGCCCCAACCAAGTATTGAGTGCATTTACTGAACATACATTTTGGATTTTAAAATCCTTTTTCAAGCTGGTGTTATAAAGTATTCTAATTTACTGTGATAATGACATTTGGGTTTTTATTGGCTGTAAGCCATAATCATCAACATTAACAGGAAATAAACACTTGAAATAGAGCAATCTGTTTGTAAATACTCTGTATAATATGTGTCACTTTTTCTATTTGAAGAACTGAAATAAATTAACTTTTTGATAATATTTTAATTTTGTGAGAATCCCTTGTATGCGCCCATAAGCTCTATTCACACGGAGTACTGCAGAGCCTGATTCTTAGAATCTGAAGGTTTCTGGAGACCCCAAATGAGATGAAGCTGCTGCTAAGTTGATAGCGCCCATACCAGTACAGGAATATATGTTTCGTGAGTCCTGATCTATATATATATATCTCTGTCTGGAATGCAGTCCAGCTCTTCAATATGGTGGAATCTTATTCAAGCCCTCTGTACTTGGAGAACAGGTTTTGCCTTTTGCAAAGGAGTTTTCATTTAATGGAACAATTGCACTTTACTTACTACCTGACAGTCCATGCCCAAATCTCTGTATAAGAGGACATAAACTAGTTCATTTATCCTAGGAAGTGTGATTACATTGCCTATTAATATTAGGCTTTTTACAGCATTTTTTTCATATTTGTTTTTACATATATTAAAAGTAATGCCTGACAACATCTTCCGTCCATATGTCCTATTGACGTAAATGGACATCGTAGAGAGCTCCTCTGATCACAAAGCCTTGTATATTTACAGTGAATAGAAATCATATTGCAATCCGCAAATTGTCGTGACCATGCCACGCAAGTCACAGAAAATCCCGAAAAACATGCAGTGACCATGTATTACCCTTTTATTTAAATAGGTGCCATGTAATGCTACATTTCTTTGCATTCTCTGTATATTTCTGCTCTAAATGTCAGGAGATGTGTGTCCCACCCCTGGTACAATATGGGACCCCGACCATACCTCGTATCCGCTGTCACCATGTATGAATTGCTGAGTGTTAGTATACTTTTTTATGCGTAATATTAACCCATGGCAGTAAGAAAATAATCTTTTAAAAACTCTATGTAGGGATCTGAAGCGGAGAGCGTCCAAAATGGAGGAAGCAAGGTTATAATGTGTATAAATAAAAGCAACAGCCAAAAAGCAAACTTTCCATCGTAAATTAAATACAGAAATAGCTAAGTTTTGGTTCTAAATCAATATTTTTTTAAAAAATTCAGATAAACTTTGGGAGAAAATGGAAAAAAACCTTTACTATTTGCTGTGTGCTTAATGGGTTAATAAATGTAGCATGCTATCGTTGGATCAAGATGACTAAGTCATCTTCAGGTTTGTTCTTCATATAAGGGAAAACTTAGGTTGACATTTTTGTGCTGGTGCCTCCTACTGACCACAAACTACCAGGCGGAAACTGCTTTCCTCATCCACTTACACAAGGATGTGTATGTGGCTTCCCATCTGCCAACCTTTTCGAGGCTGAGGACCGAGAAGGATGCCTAGTTCTGAATCCGAATCATCCTGTAATTCTTGGAGGGAGAAGTGTTGGCATCTGCCAAGCTTTAGAGTGTAACACAAACCTACAGAGAAAACATGCTGATCCCTCTTTCAGAATAATTACAGCTACAAACCGCAAGCTCATATAATTGTACAATTGTTATTATTGGCCTAAATTATGGAGTGCCATAAAATCTTACTACAAAATCAAACTTGCCCAATTTACTTAAGACAGCTTGCATTAATTAATTTACTAATTTCCTGTCTTATTGCTTGACTGTATTCCTGGATTAAAGGGTTTCTTCATGAATATAAAAAATAAGCAGCCGTGTCTTTCCTCCAGGACCTCTGATATCTCCAATAGTAGGTCACAAACACAAGGTGGACCGCAGTGTGAGCAGCCTCTTTTTACCTCCGTATCTCTGTTATCTCCAGTATTAGATCAGAAGCACAGGGTGCACTGAAGTAAGAGCGGATTCTTCTTGTTTCAGCGCATCTGGTATCTCCAGGAATATATCAGAAAGACAGGGTGAACAGCAGTGTGCGCAGCCTCATCTTCACTCAGTACCTCTCGTAGCTCCAGGATTAGACCAGAAAGATGGAGTGACAGCAGTGCGAATGGCCTCTTCTTCACTTCGTACCCCTGATATCTCTTTTATTGGATCCGATTATCCACAGGGAGCAAATCTTCCTACACATGACGATTTGTGATGGACATATGCTCACAGGCATTTGTTCTATTAACATATTCTAGGACAGTTTTCTGTCAGTATGACAAGACAATAGCCATTTTACTATACGATAACTATTAACTTGTTAGATTAAAAGATTATGATTTTCTAATTAAATGTATTTGGGAGTTTATTTTTAATGCCTTTTATTATTTACTTTTTCTTTTATGCCCTGAAAACCAATTTATTCAATGGAAGTTTTTTGAAAACTTGTAATTTTCACAGTACAGTGTATATATACTTTTTATATTTCACTATACTGGATGGACTAGATGTCGAACAGGTTTGAGGTGTTGAATAATATTAAAGGGGTTGTCTAGTACTTGGACACACCCTTTTAAATGCGTGAGTAAAATAAGAGCAGCTGTCACGCTCACGCCCTGACTGGTGGGCGTGAGCTCGGTGGGTTTGTCGCCCCACTGTGCCACAAACCAGACTACCCTGGAAGGGGCGTGACTATGACAGCTGCCTGGGTTTTCACTGGAGCCTCTGATGGTGAGGACAGGCTTGTGCAGCAGGCAGCTGCCAGGTGCTACTCCAGGGTGGTGTCTGGCTGTGGCTGCTGATCCCACTTGGGAGACAGGAACACCAGGATTGGTGCGGGCATCAGGCAGGACTGGCAGAAGAGCACGGCTGGAACACAGACGAGTAGGCTGGCACGGCTGAGACAGGGCTGGCAGAGACACGGCAGAGAACTCAGGGCTGGCAGAGACACGGCAGGAAACAGGACTGGCTAGGACAGCAGGAACACAGGACTGGAAGGCAGGGCAGGAACGGCAGGACTGGCAGGAACACAGGATTGGGAGGCACGGCAGAGAACACAGGACTGGAAGGCAGGGCAGGACTGGCAGGACTGGCAGGAACACAGGATACACTGGACTGGTTGATGTGGTGTATGAATCGGGCTGCACTCAGATGACACCCGAGTGCAGTCCTATTGTGAGTGTGATGAAGGAACAGGTAGGGACCTGTACACACAGAAGATGCAGGTACGGAAACAAGCCAGAAGGAAAGGAGAATGAAGGAACAGGTAGGGACCTGTTCACACAGGAGGTGCAGGAAAGGAAACAAGCAGAAAGGAATGAGGTATGAAGAAACAGGTAGGGACCTGTTCACACAGGAGGACCAAGTAACAAGTAGAAGGTGGAACTAAGAAGAGGAGAAGGCAGAGCCAAGGGCGGAGACGCTGGAGGCGGAGATGCTGGAGGCAGAGCCAAGAGCGGAGACGCTGGAGGCGGAGCCAAGAGCAGAGACAGAGCCAAGTGCAGAAACACAGGAGGCGGAGCCAGATAGTACCGCAAAGAGCGGAGCCAGATAGAACCGCAAAGAGCGGAGCCACAGAGCAAAGCCAGAGAGTGCGAAGCAAGGTCTGAGTGTAGAGCCGCAAGAGTGCGGAGTGTAAGCAGACAGAAAACACAAGGAAAGAAAGCAGGGAAGGAAGCCACAGACAAGGAGACAGAGAAAAGACAAAGTACAGACAAGGCAATAGAACAAGACACAGGGACAAAGACACAGGGACCAGGATATTCTGCCTCCTGGAGGGTGGACTACAAGATCAAGGCAATAGCACAGAGAAAAGCCTCCAGAGAGGGAGTAACTCAGAGCAAGGCCAGGCAAACTCAGCAGCTAAACACTAACTGAGCTAACACATTGCACAGGCCCAGACCACAGGGTGGAGCTGCACTATATACAGGAGGCCTCTTGGTAATTGGTCAGGAACTGATTGGACAGGTGCACCTGATTCCTATAAGAACCAGAGAGTTCAGGCGCCGGCCCCCTATACACATAGCCATGAGGCATGCAGAGAGCAGAGACACAGAACATGGAGCTGGCATTAAAGGGAACCTGTCACCCCGTTTTTTGAGATTGAGCTATAAATACTGTTAAATAGGGCCTGCGCTGTGTGTTCCTATAGTGTATGTAGTGTACCCCGATTCCCCACCTATGCTGAGATATAACTTACCAAAGTCGCCGTTTTCGCCTGTCAATCAGGCTGGTCAGGTCGGGAGGGCGTGGTGACATCGCTGGTTCTTCCTCAGCTTTACGTTGGTGGCGTAGTGGTGAAGACACAGCGCGCGATCTGCGCTGTAATCCCTTGCATCGGTGGGGGCGGCCATCTTCCTGGGGCCGCGCGTGCGCAGATCGAGTGCTCTGCTGCACGGGGCTTCAGGAAAATGGCCGCGGGATGCCGCGCGTGCGCATTAGAGATCGCGGCGGCCATTTTCCCAAAGCCGAGATGCAAACTCGGCTTTGGGAAAATGGCCGCCGCGATCTCTAATGCGCACGCGTGGCATCCCGCGGCCATTTTCCTGAAGCCCCGTGCAGCAGAGCACTCGATCTGCGCACGCGCGGCCCCAGGAAGATGGCCGCCCCCACCGATGCAAGGGATTACAGCGCAGATCGCGCGCTGTGTCTTCACCACTACGCCACTACGCCACCAACGTAAAGCTGAGGAAGAACCAGCGATGTCACCACGCCCTCCCGACCTGACCAGCCTGATTGACAGGCGAAAACGGCGACTTTGGTAAGTTATATCTCAGCATAGGTGGGGAATCGGGGTACACTACATACACTATAGGAACACACAGCGCAGGCCCTATTTAACAGTATTTATAGCTCAATCTCAAAAAACGGGGGTGACAGGTTCCCTTTAAAGAGAAAGCACATCATGGCCTGGAGCAGTGGGTAAGATTGTGTGAGAGATGTGAGGCCATGCTGCGATGCCAGCAGAGTTGTTACAGCAGCTTTATACTTTCTACCGACAGCGTCGCGTTCCAGTGATGTAAGCATCGGGTCTCCCGGCGCTCAGAGGGCATTATTATATCACTAGATGGTGGCCCGATTCTAACGCATCTGGTATTCTAGAATATGTATGTAGTTTATTTATGAAGTATTCAAAACAATGCAATTTATACACAGGATTCGGCCGGCCGTGACCAGTTAGTGAAGCGTGGTTTAAATTCCGTGCCAATTCGCGGCCGGACTGCGCCAGTCGCTGATTGTTCGCGGCCAAGCATGACCAATCAGTGAAGCCAGGGCCTTCTCCAGGTTTTTGAGGGCCCCGGGCGAAAGAGTCTCAGTGGGCCCCCTTCTTTAACACATACCATGATTCATGATGCACAAATACAGCAGAGAAATATAGCACAGCCCACGTAGTATATAACACAGCCCACGTAGTACATAGCACAGCCCCTGTAGTATATAGCACAGACACGTAGTATATTGCCCAGCCACGTAATATATTGCACAGCCACGTAATATATACCACAACCACGTAGTATATAGCACAGAGACGTAGTATATAACACAGCCCATGCAGTAGCTAACACAGCCCACATAGTATATAGAAATGTGGGCACCATTTCCCTGTTAAAAAAAAAGAATTAAAATAAAAAATAGTTATATACTCACCTTCCGTCGGCCCCCGGATCCAGCCCAGGCGTTTACCGATGCTCCTCGCAACGCTCTGGTCCCAAGAATGCATTGCGGTCTCACGAGTTGATGACGTAGCGGTCTCGCGAGACCGCTACGTCATTATCTCGCGAGACTGCAATGCATGGACCGAAGCGTCGCGAGGAGCAGCGGGAAAGGCGACGAAAGGTCAGTATATAATGATTTTTTATTATGTTTATTTTTAACATTAGATCTTTTTACTATTGATGCTGCATAGGCAGCATCAATAGTAAAACGTTGGTCACACAGGGTTAATAGCAGCGTTAACGGACTGCGTTAACGCGGTCTAACGCAGCCATTAACCCTGTGTGAGCGCTAACTTGAGGGGGTACTGACAGAGTATGAAGGAGCAATTTCGCACTGTGCCCGTCGCTGATTGGTCACGGCCTGCCGGCCGCTACAAATCAGCGATGCGGGATTTCCGTGACAGATAGACAGACGACTATGAAAATATATATATATATATATATATATATATATATATATATATATATATATATATATATATATATATATATATATATATATATATATATATATATATATATACACACACACACATACTACAGTTAACCAGCGCTTGCAGATCAGCTGCTGTTCTTCAATATTCCAGCAAAGTGGATATCCACTTTGATGAAATGGTGAAGGCTGCAACCAGACAGCGACCATTTATTGGCTGCAGTGCTTGCGTGTCACATCCACGTCATGTGAGCGCCTGGAGACTCTGCTAACATGACTGGACTGGCACTGATGCGGTAGGTGAGTATAAGCTTTTTTTTTTTTTTTTTTTAATTGTTTTACCCAAAGGACTCAAGCACTTAAGAGGGTTGTCCAAGTAGTGGCCAACCCCTTTAATTCCTTTTTAGAACTGAAATATAGCAGGTCACTGGTTATCATTGACTTTTTCATAAGCGTGTGTTGGATGTGTATAATTAGATGCTTCCAATATTTTGCTCTTTGAATATAACAGTCTGTCAGGAAATAGTTCCAGCCGCATGAGTAATAATATAATCGAACAGTACACTATGTTCAGCGCTGGATGCATTTGAAAATTATCAGGATGGACACCATACCTTTCAAAGTAGTGGATTTTGTGAGAAAAGAGTTGTGCCACAATTTAATATTATATTAATTGCATAGATAATAAAAATGTTTGCAATTTACATGCTAGTATGGGGCTTCATAAAATAGAAATAAAGCACTTTATGTCTCTAGCATCTAGCGCCTGAAGTTTCTTTGAAATTAACTCATTTTACCAAGATACTGTAACTGTAGCATGAGCATGTGCTGTAGCTCTGCTCCCTTGATTGCATTATCACTGAGCATGTGTTGCTAGACAATGCATGCTCAGTAGGAAGAAGTGAATCCAGCACCCATAGGAAGTCGTTGATGATGTGCCATGTATTGGGGGGGGGGGGGGATGTATTGGGGGGTGGGGTAGGTTTCTAAAACAGGGCCACATGACCAAAGTATGATCTCTCATCACATCCAGAGTAAAACAGCACTATGGGATCATCTGGTGTAGGGTTATGGTATTTCCAGTTGAAACTAGAAGGGCAATGGTACCAAATACTAATGAAATGTATGTAAACTTTTGACTTTGCAGTAATAAAAATGTCTCTCTCGCTCCTGTAAATCTCCAGCAAAAGTGACCTGTTGTCAGCGCCAGTGTTTTATGCAGCCGCGCGGGGGTCACTTCTCAATGCAATTCTATGGGAACCTTGTTCTGGCACTCATAGGCTTGCATTAAGTGCTTCTGATCTAGCCTTTAACTTTATCAGATCATTTAGAGATGATCTAAAAAGAGGAGTGGACCAAAATTCCTCCTGACATGTGCACAAACCTCATCATCAACTACAAGGGTTTTGCCACCAAGTATTAAGTCTTGATTGCCAGAGGGATAAAATACTTATTTCTCACCGCAAAATTAAAATAAATGTACCGTATATACTTGAGTATAAGCCGACCCGAGTATAAGCCGAGACCCCTAATTTTGCCACAAAAAACTGGGAAAACTTAATGACTCGAGTATAAGCCAAGGGTGTAAAATGCAGCAGCTACCGGTAAATGTCATAAATAAAAATAGATACCAATAAAAGTAAAATTAATTGAGACATCAGTAGGTTAAGTGTTTTTGAATATCCATATTGAATCAGGAGCCCATTATAATGCTCCATACAGTTCATGATGGGTCCAATAAGATGCTCAATACAAAATACGCCCCATATAATGCTGCACAAAGGTTAATGATGGCCCCATAATATGCTCCATACAGACATTTGCCACATACAATGCTGCACAAATGCTGATTATGGCCCCATAAGATGCTCCATAGACACATTTGCCCCATATAATGCTGCACAAATGCTGATTATGGCACCATAAGATGCTCCATACAGATATTTGCCCCCATATAATGCTGCACATGGCCCCATAAGATGCTCCATAGAAATATTTGCCCCATGTAATGCTGCACATGGCCCCATAAGATGCTCCATAGAAATATTTGCCCCATGTAATGCTGCACATGGCCCCATAAGATTGCCTTGCGCAGGCGTGTACTACGGAGGACATAGAATGAACTTCAATCCAATATTGCGGCCAGCATGCAGCCAGCGAGTAAGGAAAGGGTGAATCAAACACCCGAAAACTCCGCCCATATGACCGAAAACCGGTCCCACCAAATTCAGGTGACAGGTTCCCTTTAAAGGAAAAAAGAAATCCAAACCTACAGAGCCCTGTGTGAAAAAGTGATTGCCCCCATCCCCCTTTAATTTATGTTTTAACTGTGGTTTATCACAACTTTGGTAAGCGGAGTTCAAATTACCTAGCCACACCCAGGCCTGACTACTGCCACACCTTTTCTCAGTCAAGAAATCACTTAAGCTAGACATCATGCCACGATCCAAAGAAATTGTGGAACAAATGAGAAACAAAGTACTTGATCTATCATTCTGGGAAAAGGTTATAAAGCCATTTGTCAAGCTTTGGGACGCCAGCAAACCGCAGTGAGAGCGATTATCCACCAATGGCGAAAACATGGAACAGTGGTGAACGTTCCCGACCAAAGTTACTCGAACAGTGCTGTGATGACTTAGCCAAGAGGTCAGGAAATGCCTCACAACAACATCCGAAGAACTGCAAGCCTCACTTACCTCAGTTAAGGTCAGTGTTCATGACTCCACCATAATAAAGAGACTGGGCAAAAACAGCCTTCATGGCAGAGTTCTAAGACTAAAACCACTGATGAGCACTAAAAACCTAAAGGCCCATCTCAGTTTTGCCAGAAAACATCTTGATGATCCCCAAGACTTTTGGGAGAATACTCTATGGACTGAAGAGACAAAAGTTGAACTTTTTGGAATGTGTATGTCCCATTACATCTGACATACAAGTAATAGAACATTTCAGAAAAGGAACATCATACCAACAGTAAAATATGGTGGTGGTAGTGTGATCGTCTGGGGCTGTTTTTCTGCTTCAGGACCGGGAAGACTTGCTGTGGTAAATGGAACTATGAAATCTGCAGTCTACCAAAAAATCCTGAAGGAGATTATCTGGCCATCTGTTTGTGACCTCAAGCTGAAGCGTACTTGGGTTATGCAAAATGACAATGATCCAAAACACACCAGCAAGTCCACCTACTGTATGAAAGGCTTAAGAAAAAGGAAATTAAGATTTGGAGTGACCTAGTCAAAGTCCTAACCTTAATCCAATTGAGATGCTGTGGAATGACCTTATAATGGCAGTTCATGCTCGGAAACCCTCCAATGTGGCTGAATTACAACAATTCTGCAAAAATGAGTGGGCCAAAATTCCTCCAGAGCTTTGTAAAAGACTCATTGCTAGCTATCGCAAATGCTTGATTTCAGCTGTTACTGTTAAGGGTGGCCCAAACTGTTATTAGGTTTAGGGGGCATTCACTTTTTCACAGAGGGCCCTGTAGGTTAGGATTTCTTTTTCACTTAATAATAAAAACCTTCATTTAAAAATTGCATCTTGTGTATTTTTGTGTAATATTTACATTTGTTTGGTGATCTGAAACCTTTTAAAGGGAACCTGTCACCCCGTTTTTTGAGATTGAGCTATAAATACTGTTAAATAGGGCCTGCGCTGTGTGTTCCTATAGTGTATGTAGTGTACCCCGATTCCCCATGTATGCTGAGAAATAACTTACCAAAGTCGCCGTTTTCGCCTGTCAATCAGGCTGGTCAGGTCGGGAGGGCGTGGTGACATCGGTGGTTCTTCCTCAGCTTTACGTTGGTGGCGTAGTGGTGAACAAGTAGCGCGCGATCTGCGCTGTCATCCCTTGCATCGGTGGGGGCGGCCATCTTCCTGGGGCCGCGCGTGCGCAGATCGAGTGCTCTGCTGCACGGGGCTTCAGGAAAATGGCCGCGGGATGCCGCGCGTGCGCATTAGAGATCGCGGCGGCCATTTTCCCAAAGCCGAGATGCAAACTCGGCTTTGGGAAAATGGCCGCCGCGATCTCTAATGCGCACGCGCGGCATCCCGCGGCCATTTTCCTGAAGCCCCGTGCAGCAGAGCACTCGATCTGCGCACGCGCGGCCCCAGGAAGATGGCCGCCCCCACCGACGAAAGGGATGACAGCGCAGATCGCGCGCTGTGTCTTCACCACTACGCCACTACGCCACCAACGTAAAGCTGAGGAAGAACCAGCGATGTCACCACGCCCTCCCGACCTGACCAGCCTGATTGACAGGCGAAAACGGCGACTTTGGTAAGTTATTTCTCAGCATACATAGGGAATCGGGGTACACTACATACACTATAGGAACACACAGCGCAGGCCCTATTTAACAGTATTTATAGCTCAATCTCAAAAAACGGGGTGACAGGTTCCCTTTAAGTGTAACAAACATGCAAAATAATAGGAAATCAGGAAGGGGCAAACACTTTTTCACACAGTTGAGTATGTGTGCATATATAATATTATATACATAATATAAACATTTTCCATGGCGGTTATGGCTCCATTATGAACAGAAGCCATAACTCTTTGGATGGCTTAAAATAAAGTCAGAAAATCTTTTTTTTTTTTCTTCTTTTAGGTCAACTTTGTGACATGCCAGCTACTTGCTCTTATCATTGCTGTGTGGTTCCGCATGTACTTAAGTCCCAGACACGCACATGCCACTATCCGCCATGGCATTGCCACAATTATTGGCGTTTACCTCGCAGTATTTTGCTTTGGATGGTAAGTTGTAAATGCATTCATGATTATGGCTTCAGCTATATGCTTTCCTGCATGTAAAATTGTAATGGTCTTGACATATTTTTAATTTACTTAATGTGACTGGAGCTCAAGTGCATTTGTCATCAGAGTACACCAGCCTGCTAAATGGCGCTTTTGGGTTGTATAGTGGAGATCAAACTGGAAAACCAATAGAGCAACAGAGTCTTATCCTAGTAACAAAGATGCTGAGAGATAGCAAATTTCTCACATAGCTAGGTTGTAAAAACACAACAGCACAATACACTTCAATATGGCAGGAACAGGATGAAGAAAGAGCAGGAGGATTTGGATTTTCTGCGTTGCCATAGACATCGATGGATTTAATCCAGGGATAGTGGGATGGGACCAGGAGACCAGAAAGGATTAAACGCTGTTTATTGTCAATACATTTCAAAGTTAACAAACTTGTTTCTCAGGACAAACCAGAATTGCAAGGCAAACTCCATGTGTAAACCTAAATAGACAGTGTTTTCAAATCAAGGCGCGAATAAAGGCACATGAGCTGTCGGATGACCCGTCAGTTTTCAGTTTGAATAAAGCTTGTCAAGATGAACAAAAAAAAGGGGGTGAAACAAATAAAGTCAGCACGGTAGCAATAAAAACTACTGCAGGAAAACATTTGCGGTGATGATATGGTTAGGTCCCATAAATATGTGTAAAAATAATATATTATTAAATGTATTAAATTTGTCATGATATATTTTTTTATGTCTGGGGGAAAAATTTTTTTATATATACATACATTATATATATATATATATATATATATATATATATATATATATATATATATATATATATATATATATATATATATATATATAATCTATCTCTACTATAAAATAGTCTAAGGGTCACTTCCGTCTTTCTGTCTGTAACGGAAATCCCAAGTCGCTGATTGGTCGCGGCAAAACAGCGATGACCAATCAGCGACGAGCACAGTCCGGCGGAAAAATGGCCGCTCCTTCCTCCCTGCAGTCAGTGCCCGCTCCATACTCCCCTCCAGTCAGCGCTCACACAGGGTTAATGGCAGCGTTATCGGACCGCATTATGCCGCGGTGTAACACACTTCGTTAACGCTGCTATTAACCCTGTGTGACCCAACTTTTTACTATTGATACTGCCTATGCGGCATCAATAGTAAAAAGATATAATGTTAAAAATAATTTAAAAAAAAAAAAAAATCATTATATACTCACCTTCCTGATCCAGCCCAGGCCTTTCCCGCTCCTTGTGACGCTCCGGTGACCGGTCCATGCATTGCGGTCTCGCGAGATGATGACGTAGCGGCCTCGTGAGACCGCAAGTGAACATCTTGCGAGACCGCAATGCACTCTTGGGAGCGACGGGCACAGTCCAGCCGCTCCCTACTCCCCTGCAGTCAGTGCCCCCTCTATACTACCCCCCAGACATTGGCGCGGGGTTTAAATCCCGCTTCGCTGATTGCTCACGAGCAATCGGCGACATTGCCCGCGGGATTTAAATCCTGCTTTGTGGATTGCTCGTGCTCATTATATTCTCACCTTCCGGATCCAGCCCAGGCCTTTTCTGCTCCTCGCGACGCTCCGGTGGCTGGTCCATGCATTGCGGTCTCGCGAGATGATGACGTAGCGGTCTCGCGAGACTGCGACCTCATCTCGCGAAACTGTCACGTCATTATCTCGTGAGACTGCAATGCACTCTTGAGACCGAAGTGCGCGAAGAGCATCAGTAAACGCTTCGCTTGGATCCGGGGACCGACAGAAGGTGAGTATATAACTATTTTTTTATTTTAATTCTTTTTTTTAACAGGGATATGATGCCACCATTGCTATATACTACGTGGGCTGTGCTATACACTACTTGGGCTGTGCAATGTACTGCGTGGGCTGTGCAATGTACTGAGTGGGCTGTGCAATGTAGTGCGTGGGCTGTGCTATACACTGCGTGGGCTGTGCTATACACTGCACGGGCTGTGCAATGTACTGCGCGGGCTGTGCAATGTACTGTGTGGGCTGTGTTATATGCTATGTGGGCTGTTATAAACTACTAGGGTGTGTTATATGATATGTGGACTGTTATACACTCCGTGGTTGTGCTATATACTACGTGGCTGTGCTATATACTACGTGGCCGGACGCGAACAATCAGCGACAGGCACAGTCCGGCCGCGAATTGGCGCGGGATTTGAACCACGCCTCGCTAATTGGTCGCGACTGGCCGAATCCTGTGTATTCAATGTATTATTCTAAAATCTTCATAAATAAACTACATACATATTCTAGAATACCCGATGCGTTAGAATAATATGGAATTATATACTTAACAAAAAAGTGAAACAACTGAAATTCTGTCTTATATTCTAGGTTCTTCAAAGTAGCCACCTTTTGCTTTGATGACTGCTTTGCACACTGTTGGCATTCTCTTGATTAGCTTCAAGAGGTAGTCACTTCTATAGGCTGAACTGGATGAAAAAATGTCTTTTTTCGGCCTTACTAACTATGTTACTTTGGAATCGTCTTCCAACAATCTTGAAGAAGTTCCCAGAGATGCTTAGCACTTGTTGACCCTTTTGCCTTCACTCTCCCTTTGCCAGCTCACCCCAAACCATCTCGTTTGGGTTCGGGTCTGGTGACTGTGGAGGCCAGGTCATCTGGCGTAGCACCCCATCACTCTCCTTCTTGGTCAAATAGCCCTTACACAACCTGGAGGTGTGTTTGGGGTCATTGTCCTGTTGAAAAATAAATGATGGTCCAACTAAGCTCAAACCGGATGGAATAGCATGCCGCTGCAAGATGCTGTGGTAGTCATGCTGGTTCAGTATGCCTTCAATTTTGAATAAATCCCTAACCGTGTCACCAGCAATGCATCCCCACACCATCGCACCCCCACACCATCACACCTCCTCCTCCATGCTTCATGGTGGGAACCAGGCATGTAGAGTCCATCCGTTCACCTTTTCTGCATCGCACAAAGACACGGTGGTTGGAACCAGAGATCTCAAATTTGGACTCATCAGACCAAAGCACAGATTTCCACTGGTCTAATGTCCATTCCTTGTGTTCTTTAGCCCAAACAAGTGTCTTCTGCTTGTTGCCTGTCCTTAGCAGTGGTTTCCTAGCAGCTATTTTACCATGAAGGCCTGCTGCACAAAGTCTCCTCTTAACAGTTGTTGTAGAGATGTGTCTGCTGCTAGAACTTTGTGTGGCATTGACCTGGCCTCTAATCTGAACTGCTGTTAACCTGCGATTTCTGAGGCTGGTGACTCGGATAAACTTATCATCAGAAGCAGAGGTGACTCTTGGTCTTCCTTTCCTGGGGCGGTCCTCATGTGAGCCACTTTCTTTGTAGCGCTTGATGGTTTCTGTTACTGCACTTGGGGACACTTTCAAAGTTTTCCCAATTTTTCAGACTGACTAACCTTCATTTCTTAAAGTAATGATGGCCACTCATTTTTCTTTACTTAGCTGCTTTTTTCTTAACATAATACAAATTCTAACAGTCTATTCAGTAGGACTATCAGCTGTGTATCCACCAGACTTCTGCACAACACAACTGATGGTCCCAACCCCATTTATAAGTCAAGAAATCCCACTTATTAAACCTGACAGGGCACACCTGTGAAGTGAAAACCATTCCCGGTGACTACCTCTTGAAGCTCATCAAGAGAATGCCAAGAGTGTGCAAAGCCGTCATTAAAGCAAAAGGTGGCTACTTTGAAGAACCTAGAATATAAGACATAATTTCAGTTGTTTCACTCTTTTTTGTTAAGTATATAATTCCACATATGTTAATTCATAATTTCAGCCTTCAGTGTGAATGTACAATTTTCATGGTCATGAAAATACAGAAAAATCTTTAAATGAGGTGTCCAAACTTTTAGTCTGTACTGTACATTTGTTATAAATGACTAGAATTGGGTGACTTCCCCTGATGATAGCCTTACTGGTCACTCAGCGTACTGAGAAACAGACATAAATTGTAAACCTAAAGAGTTCTTATCGAAACAACGCCTAGTGTGAACTTGCCCTAATTGTGTAAAATTGGTGTGCTCTCTAACTCCAGACACAGCCATTAATGTCGAAGCCACTGCCAACAAAACTCAGTACAGTGACAATTGATGGGTCATCTGACACCTCATTAGCCTTCATTTGCGCCTTTATTTGAAAATACTGTCTATTTAAGTATACACATGGAGTTTGCCTTGCTTTTGTGGTTTGTCCTGAGGAAAAGGTTTGTTTACTTTGAACCGCATTGACAAAAAAGTTGCGATGAATCCCTTTTGGTCTTCTGGTTCCATCCACCTGCGATCCGTGGATTTTCTTTCCCCTGATGTCCTTAACAGCACAAGAAAACCCAGTCCTGCTTTTTGTTCATCCTACTTTCGGTATGTGACCAGGTCCATGGCCCAAAACATGTTGAACATTTGGCTAATACAGTAATGGTGATTGGATAGTACATTGGACACAAGGGGCAAATTTATCATATCTTGTATGTTATAAAAGTGGAGTAAAAGTTGCAGAACTTGAAAGTAGTATGTGTGATAAATTTTAGAACCTATTGACCCAGTACATTTCTTTAAGTGGATGTGGCTTAAAGGGAACCTGTCACCCCCAAAATCGAAGTTGAGCTAAGCCCATCAGCATCAGGGGCTTCTCTACAGCATTCTGTAATGTTGTAGATAAGCCCCCGATGTATCCTGAAAGATGAGAAAAAGAGGTTAGATTATGCTCACCCAGGGGCGGTCCCGGTCCGGTTATGGTCTGATGGGCGTCGCAGTCCGGTCCGTGGTCTCCTATCTTCTTATGATGACATCCTCTTCTTGTCTTCACGCCTGAACTCCGGGAAAGGTCAGAGAGGCCCTGCGCTCTGCAGTTCTTTGCTCTGCCCTCAACAGGGCAGACAAAGTATGCCTGCGCCGGAACCACAGTGTGAATACAATACATCGTTAGAAGATGTGAGGCCCCAGACCGGACCGTGACGCCCACCGGACCGGGACCGCCCCTGGGTGAGTATAATCTAACCTCTTTTTCTCATCTTTCAGGATACATCGGTGGCTTATCTACAGCATTCCAGAATGCTGTAGATAAGCCCCTGATGCTGGTGGGCTTAGCTCACCCTCAATTTTGGGGGTGACAGATTCCCTTTAATAAAATGGGTATGGCTTACAGCAGTGCAATAGATTTACTATAATGTATGCCAGAAACATGACGTACATTTTAGCTGAAGTCTACATCAACACTTGGCTGAATGAAAAGCCCAAGGATGGATTTATTATTAACAATGTCTTTTGTACACTGTCTTTCAGCAGGCTAGAACTTTATGACTGATCTTCAAATCATCAGTTTTGATAAATACACCTTTATAGCTTGATTCAAGGGGGTTGTCTGTTACTTTATGTTCTTAAGATAAGTAATCATTTGTTGTAACGGATCCAGCAGCAGTCAGTTGACAAAAAAGTTGTACAGACAACTTTTTGGTCCGCCTATAAAACACTTGATTTCAACTACATACATTTTATTTTTATTTTTTTTAATATTAAAGTCTAAAGACAGCGGATCTGTTACTTAGCCATCCGCTTTTCTCCTTTTTTAATCTGATCCGTTTTTTTGCTTACAGTGTCAGTTTCAAGTGGATGATTACTTGAACGTTCACACATCTAGTAGTATATGTAAAATATTGATTTTTCCACCTCCAGTAAGCAAAAGAAGGATCCTTTCCAAATGGGAGAAAAACAGATGGCTATGTAAAGTGAACCAGGTTTGGCCGATAAGAGATACGGCCATCTCCTTTCAGGGCTGATATACAGCATTCTATAATGCTGTATATCTGCCCCCAACCCGACTTATAAGAGAAGAAAAATAACTTTTATTATACTCACATGGGGGGCGGTCTGGTTAGATGGGCGTTACTGGTCTTAGACCGGCGCCTTCCATCTTCTTACGATCCCCGTCCTGCTTGCTTTGTGTGGATGACTCATCTCCTCGGCACCATGCTCCTGCACAGGCGTACTTCTCTGCCCTGTAGAGGGCAGAGCAAAGTACTTCAGTGCGCAGGTGACGGAGCTCTTTGACCTTTCCGGGCACCTGCGCACTGCAGTATTTTACTCTGCCCCTCACAGGGCAGAGAAGTGCGCCTTCGCAGGAGCGTGGTGCCGAGGAGATGCGTAATCCACAGGAAGCAAGAAGGAGGGCAGCATCGCAGGAAGAAGGGAGGCCCATCGGACTGGACCACCCCGCAGGTGAGTATAATAAAAGTTATTTTTCTTCTCTTACAGGTTGGGTTGGGGCAAATATACAGCATTATAAAACCCCTGGCAAAAATTATGGAATCACCAGCCTTGGAGGATGTTCATTCAGTTGTTTAATTTTGTAGAAAAAAAGCAGATCACACAGACATGGTACAAAACAAAGTAATTTCAAATGGCATCTTTCTGGCTTTAAAAAACACTAAAAGAAATCAAGAACAAAAAATGTGGTAGTCAGTAATGGTTACTTTTTTTAACCAAGCATAGGGGAAAATTATGGAATCACTCAATTCTGAGGAAAAAATTATGGAATCACCCTGTAAATTTTCATACCCAAAAATAACACCTGCATCAAATTAGATCTGCTCGTTAGTCTGCATCTAAAAAGGAGTGATCACACCGTGGAGAGCTGTTGCACCAAGTGGACTGACCTGAATCATGGCTCCAACAGGAGAGATGTCAATTGAAACAAAGGAGAGGATTGTCAAACTCTTGAAAGAGGGTAAATCATCACGCAATGTTGCAAAAGATGTTGGTTGTTCACAGTCAGGTGTGTTTGTTTAAAATCTGGACCAAATACAAACAACATGGGAAGGTTGATAAAGGCAAACATACTGGTAGACCAAGGAAGACATCAAAGCGTCAAGACCGGAAAGGAAAAGCAATATGTCTTCAAAACAGGAAATGCACAACAATACAAATGAACGAATGGGTGGAAACTGGAGTCAATGTCTGTGACCGAACTGTAAGAAACCGCCTAAAGGAAATGGGATTTACACAACAGAAAAGCTAAACGAAAGCCATCACTAACACCTAAACAGAAAAAAACAAGGTTACAATGGGCTAAGGAAAAGCAATCGTGGACTGTGGATGACTGGATGAAAGTCATATTCAGTGATGGATCGCGAATCTGCATTAGGCAAAGTGATGATGCTGGAACTTTTGTTTGGTGCCGTTCTGTTGTGAATTCCGCTCTTGGGCTCCCTCCGGTGGTTGTAAGTGGCACTTTTGTGAGTTCTGCTCTTGGGCTCCCTCTTGTGGTTTCAAGTGGTATGGCTGCTCCTTGGATTTAGCTGTCTGCAGCTGCTTCTACTGATTGTCTTTTCTGCTCGGCTATTTAGCCTGGCTCTTTCCTTCAGCCAGTGCCACTTGTAAATGGTTCCTGGTTTGATTCACATCTCTTTGGATTTCCCTGTTATCCTGACCAGTTCAGCAAAGCTAAGTTCTTGCTTGCTCTTTTCTGTCCACAGATTGTGGACTTATCCATTCTGTGCTTTCTGTGTTTGTCCAGCTTATCAGTATGAATTATCTCTGTGTTGCTGGAAGCTCTGGGAAGCAGATTTACCCTCCACACCTTTAGTCAGGTGTGGAGATTTTTGTAATCTCTGCGTGGATTTTTGTAGTGTTTTATACTGACCGCACAGTATTCCATCCTGTCCTATCTATCTAGCTAGACTGGCCTCCTGTGCTCATCCTGGTTTCATTCTGTGTATGTCTTTTCCCTCTCCACTCACAGTCATTATTTGTGGGGGGGCTAATCTATCCTTTGGGGATTTTCTCTGAGGCAAGATAGTTTTCCTGCTTCCATCTTTAGGGGTAGTTAGCTCTTAGGCTGTGACGAGGTGCCTAGGGAGAGTTAGGAGCATCCCACGGCTACTTCTAGTGTTGTGTTGAGCTTAGGGACTGCGGTCAGTACAGATATCACTTCCTTCAGAGCTCGTTCCATGTTGCTCCTAAACCACCAGATCATAACACCGTTCCAATGAGATTTATAAATAGAAGTGCCTGAAGAAAACATGCAAATTTCCACAGTCATTGATGATATGGGGCTGCATGTCAGGTGAAGGCACTGGGGAGATGGCTGCCATTACATCTTCAATAAATGCACAAGTTTATGTTGATCATTTGGACACATATCTTATCCCATGAATTGAAAGGATGGTTGGGGATGATGAAATCATTTTTCATGATGATAATGCATCCTGCCATAGAGCAAAAACTGTGAAAACATTCCTTGAAAAATGACCCATAAGGTCAATGTCATGGTCTGCAAATAATCCGGATCTCAATCCAATTGAAAATCTTTGGTGCAATTTGAACAAAATGGTCCATGACAAGGTTCCAACCTGCAAAGCTGATCTGGCAACAGCAATCAGAGAAAGTTGGAGCCAGATTGATGAAGAGTACTGTTTGACACTCATTAAGTCCATGCCTCAGTGACTGCAAGCTGTTATAAAAGCCACAGGTGGTGCAACAAAATACTAGTGATGTTTTGGAGTTTTTATGTTTGTTTGTTTTTCATGATTTCATAATTTTTTCCTCAGAATTGAGTGATTCTATAATTTTTTTCTCTACACTTGGTTAATTAAGTAACCATTACTGACTACCACATTTTTTTGTTCTTGATTTCTTTTAGTGTTTCTTAAAGCCAGAAAGTTGTCATTTGAAATGACTTTAGTTTTGTGCCATGTCTGTGATCTGCTTTTTTTTCTACAAAATTAAACAACTGAATGAACATCCTCCAAGGCCGGTGATTCTATCATTTTTGCCAGAGGTTGTAGAATACACTCCCTGACAGAAGTGATGTCGCTTATCCATGTTATGTAAGTAAAAGCTTATAACCTGACATTAAATTCATCCATTGGTTGTATAAATTATTCTTTTGAAAGCTGTAACCCTCCGAAATGTGGTTTAGGTTAAGAAAATAAATTGGCATCAATGCAGAAATATTGATCACTTAATGGACACAGAATGGTCAGATTTTGGCAAGACAAAAGTTTTGTCGCCCACAGAAAGTAATGTGATATTCAAACAAATAATTAACTTAAAATACAAATATATGTTGCATAACATTGGTGAATGAAGTTGTGGTGCTATTAGTCATATTTAATATTTTGTGTGACTTCCATGAGCTTGAAGGACTGCATCCATGCGGTGCAACAGCAATTTATTAATGAAGTAATCAGGAATAGCAAAGAATGCAGTCTTACATGCCTCCCAGAGTTCATCTAGATTCTTTGGTTTTGTCTCCCAAGCTTCCCCTTTCATCCTACCCCAAACATGCTCAATGATGTTAATAACTGGTGACTGGGCTGGCAGTGCTTGAGCACCTTGATTTTTTTTTTTTGCCTGGAGGAACTTTGTTGTAGAGATGGATATATGAGATGGAGCATCATCCTTCTGCAGAATTTGACCCCTTTTATGATTTGGAATATAAGAGGTAGCTAATACTTCTTGATATTTTAGGCTAGTGATATTGCCTTCCACCTTGCAAATGTTTCGCACACCCCCATACTGAATGTAACCCCAGACCATGATCTTTCCACCACCAAATTTAACTGTTTTCTTGGTGTATTTTGGATCCAAAAGGGCTCCAGTAGGTCTCCTGCAGTATTTGCGGTGGCTGTGGTGTAATTCTACTGAATATTCATCAGAGAAATCCACCTTCTGCCACTTTTCCAGCATCCATCTGTTTAGCAGGCTGTGGGACTTTGCAAATGCCACATTGTTTTTTATTTGCCTTTTGTTTAGTGCTGGCTTCTGGGCAGTGATTCGACCATGGAGGCTATTTCAAGACACAATCCTACAAACTGTTCCAGTTGATACAGGGACTTGAGGTGACCAGGCCTGTTGGAGCTCTGCTGCAGTGGAAGAGGGGCTTGCTTTGGATTTTCTAACCAACAAACTTTCCTCCTGAGCAGTTGTCTTGTGGGGTCTGCCGGACCTGGGCTTGTCAAACACATCTCCAGACTCTTCAAATCTTTCTTTAATTTTTTTGTACTTGACGCTGAGACACATTAAAGGTGCCAGCCACCTCTGCAGTGGATCTGGTCTTCAGCCTTTTGATAATCCAGGCTTTGGTCGCAGGGTGGATTTTTGGCATGTTGTCAGAGCTCAAGTTGCAGTTCAAGTGAAGGTCTGGAGTGCTGGGTTTCTTTTTATATACACATACACTGTTTAACCGATCATTTACTGAGCACAGGTGAGGATGTAAACTAGGATTGGGTGCATTATATGACCAGGCGACAAAAGTTTTGCCTTGCCAAAATCTGACCATTCTGTGTCCACTAACTGATCAATATTTCTGCATTGATGCCAATTTATTTTCTTAACCTAAACCACATTTCGGAGGGTTTCAGCTTTCAAAAGAATACTTTATACAACCAATGGATGAATTTAACGTCCGGTTATAAGCTTTTACTTACATAACATGGATAAGCGACATAACTTCTGTAAGGGAGTGTACTGTATATCAGCCCTGAAAGGTGATGAGCCCTGATCAGATTTACGTAGACTTTAATGTTAAAAAGACGTATCCAGTTGATAGTTTTTTCCGGCGTACCAAACAGTGTCTGCACAACTTCATTGTCAATGGATTGCTGTTGGATCTGTTCTAAAGGATGGTTATTGGGCATGTATACATAGAACGTGCTGCTGTGTGGGGGGAAAAGGCTCCTCTTTTGGAGCCGCCTCTTTTCTTTAGTGTCATACGTGTGTGTTCACATTTCTACTGGTATCATGGCTTTAATTTTTCCCATAATGAATATGAGGGATTTGTTTTGTAAAACTTCTTATTGACTTGGGTAGGTTTGTTAGATTTTATTTTTACTGGGTAAAACACCCCAGGAGAAAGCTAGTGTGAATAACTAAATCTGCACTTGTGGAATTTTGGTATTAATTTCGTTTTATTAAAAATGGATTTGGCTCTAGATGAAATCATGTATGATAACAGTTGTTTGGTCTCTTTTGTTTTAGGTACTCTTTGCACTTATTTTCTCTGGTTCTTTTGAGCTACTGTATCATGATTTTTGCACGTACTGAAAACATTCACAGGTATGGAAAACGCATGAATCTAACATTGGTCAGAAACACTTTGCTCATTGCTATGTCTAAACGTATGTGCTGTGCTTCCCCAGAAATAAGACCTACCATGAAAAAAGTCCTAGTGTAGACCGTGTACCGGAGTTGTCTTCCAGAACACAACGGGCCGAGGATAAAGAACATGACTAGGCAATTTATTAAGGAACTTGTTTTTACTAACAACGAAAACGGTGTTACCTCGGAAATATTAAAAAAAAAGTCCAATTATATACCTTTAATGGTACTTCCTTAACATATGAAACCAACCACAAGATAACCGTCAGATTACAACCATCTTAAAGAAGCCAACCATAAATAAAATGTAAATTAATTTTATTAAAGACAAAAAATGAGAACAATAAACATACATATTAAAAAAAAAACTACTTTCTTTTAACAGTCATACCCCATGGGGGAACTGTGAGAAGAAACACACTATACACTGTGCCCAAACAAATCAATCAGAGTATGGGAAACTGCCTATACTAATTAAGTTCACAGACTCACATAGATTCTATATTGGGTGCTGATCACATCCCCTTCTTATCCAAGCTGAAGTACTCCATACAATGCACATTTATAAGATGGTTTTATATCCGATCATAGCCCAGTACCTCCAGCATAAGTAGCACTCCCATATCTCCAAACCAATGGTAAGGTAAACCAGGTATATATAATTACCTATATTAGATCTCTAGTGGTGTGCGTGCTCTCAGTTTCCCCAGCGCCCCGACGCACGTTTCGCCCTTTCTGCTTCTTCCGGGAAAAGGGGATGTGGTCAGCACCCAATATAGAATCTGTGTGAGTCTGTGAACTTAATTAGTATAGGCAGTTTCCCATATTCTGATTTATTTGGGCACAGTGTATAGTGTGTTTCTTCCCACAGTTCCCCCCATGGGGTATGACTCTGTTAAAATGAAGTAGTTTTTTTTAATATGCATGTTTATTGTTCTCATTTTTTGTCTGTAATAAAATTAATTTAAATTTTATTCATGGTTGGCTTCTTTAACCCCTTCACCCCCGGAGCTTTTTCCGTTTTTTTCATTTTCGTTTTTCGCTCCCCTCCTTCCCAGAGCCATAACTTTTTTATTTTTCCGTCAATATGGCCATGTGATGGCTTACTTTTTGCGGGACGAGATGTACTTTTGAACGACACCATTGGTTTTACCATGCCGTGTAACAGAAAAAGGGAAAAAAATTCCAAGTGTGATGAAATTGCAACAAAAGTGCAATCTTACACTCTCTTTGTTTGGCTTTTTTGCTAGGTTCACCAAATGCTAAAACTGACCTACCATTATGATTCTCCAGGTCATTACGAGTTCATAGACACCTAACATGTCTAGGTTATTTTTTATCTAAGTAGTGAAAAAAAATTCCAAAGTTTGCTAAAAAAAAAAAAAAAAATTGCGCGATTTTCTGATACCCGTAGCGTCTCCAATTTTCGTGATCTGGGGTCGGTTAAGGGTTTATTTTTTGCGTGCCGAGCTGGCATTTTTAATGATACCATTTTGGTGTAGATACGTTCTTTTGATCGCCCGTTATTGCATTTTAATGCAATGTCGCGGCGACCAAAAAAACATTTTGGCGTTTTGATTTTTTTTTTCATTTAGCGGTCAGGTTAATCCTTTGTTTTTATTGATAGATCGGGCGATTCTGAATGCGGCGATACCAAATATGTGTATGTTTGATTTTTTTTTTTTTTTCCATTGTTTTATTTTGATTGGGGCGAAAGGGGGGTGATTTGAACTTTTATATATTTTTTATTTTCTTAATATTTTTAAACACTTTTTTTTTTTTTTAATTTTGACATTCTTCAATAGCCTCCATAGGAGGCTAGAAGCATGCACTACACGATCGCCTCTGCTACATAGAGGTGACGTACAGATCACCTCTATGTAGCAGAAATGCAGGTGTACTTTGAACACCGACCACAGGGTGGCGCTCAAAGCAATCGGCCATCAACAACCATAGAAGTCTCAAGGAGACCTCTGGTTGTTATGGCAATGCACCGATGACCCCTGATCATGTGACGGGGGTCAGCGGTGAGAGTAACTCCGGCCGCGCGGCCGGGAGCGCTAGTTAAATGCCGCTGTCAGCGCTTGACGGCGGCATTTAACTAGTTAATGGGCGCGGGCGGATCGCGATTCCGCTCGCGCTCATTGCGCGCACATGTCAGCTGTACAAAACAGCTGACATGTTGCGGCTTTGAGGTGGGCTCACCGCCGGAGCCCACCTCAAAGCAGGGGATCTGCCAGCTGACGTACTATTCCGTCAGCTGGCAGAAAGGGGTTAAGATGGCTGTAATCTGACGGTCATCTTGTGGTTGTTTTTTTTTTTTACCCGGGAAATAGCATGAAATACCTGGAGGGCAGTTTTTGCCTGAGAGGCTAGCAGAAGGCCATTCATATAACAGCAGATACAGTACTTTTGGTGGAATCTAACTCTCTATCAAACCGTAGTCGTCCCCCCAACGTGATTCTTCCCTCCTGTGCTCCTGTCACATCTGTCTCTCACTAACTGTACTCCAAGATGGCCGCCTGCAACTCAGTCATCCTTCAGTTTTCCAACTGTCGCTGGGGCCGACTCAATCTGGTTATCTCCCTGTGTGCCAACTGACATACAGGTGACAGTCATATAAATCTGCAAACCGCTGCCATCTAGTGGCTAAAACACCAATAACCTCTTATGTTTACACAGGTAATCATATCTACTAAAACAGCTTTAGAAGGGATGTGGAGTGGGAATCTTCAACCACCCTCTCACACTAAAATGATTTTACAGGATTTTTGGCGTATGCTTCAAATATAAGCCCTACTCCAAACCTAAGCCCTAGTTGGGGTGTATTTTCACGGTCAGTAAACCTTGCGGGTTTGATGCTGCGTACAGCCGCAGCATCAAACGTGCTGCGTCCAGATGTTACAGCATAGTGGAGGGGATTTCAAGAAATCCCATCTCCACTATGCGTTAAAAGACACCCGCGGCTCCCTGCGTAAATGGACATGCGGCGCGTCTATTTATGTCGCGGAGATTTTCAGTCTCCGCAGCATAAATTTCCCATAGACTATCATTAGATGCGGTAAAACTGCATCATCTCTAGTCACATGCGTAGTTTGTGCGAAAACGCAGCTTACTACACATGTGTACTAATTTAAATAATGTCTTACCTTGATTCAGCCAGAAGTTCGCGTACACTGCAGTTCTCGTGATGAGATCAGCTGACCACGAGAACTGCCGTGCACGTGACCACCAGGTTAATCTCCGACACTAGAAAAGTTCTCACGGTCAGCTGATCAGCTGATCGTGAGAACTGCATTGCAGGTGACCTCCGGAGACCGAGTTATCTCCGGTGGTCATCTACAAGCTCTGCTGTGTCTGGATGTCAGGCTGGATGGTGGCATAGTGCCACTGTTCAGCCAAAGGCATTCAGATGTAGCCGAGCTGGACTCGTCATGGGACACTCGGTAATTGGACTGTCGGATAGGGATTTTTTGTGTTGGTTTATTATTTTATTTCTTTTGCAGGAGATCGATGGCTTCGGGGATTAGGCAATGCAGTAAGTATGTTTAATTACGATTATTAAAGGACTTTATTCTTGCTGTGTCTTTATTGACCATATAACTATAGGATTAGTAATGGATAGGTGTCTTATAGACGTCTCTATTACTAATATATGGCCTTGATGTCACCGGACAATACAAAGGTGACGTCAACCCCACAACTATTACCACACTTGCCACCGCTACAGGGCAAGTGGGAAAAGCCAGGAAAAGTGCCACAATTGGCGCATCTTTGGATGCGCCAATTGTGGGGCAGCTGCGGGCTGCTATTTTTAGGCTGGTGAGGGACAATATTCATGGGCTATGACAGCCTGAGAATACCAGGCTGCAGCTGTCTGCTTTTTCCTTGGCTGGTTAACAAAAATAGGAGGACCACACGCCGTTTTTTTTTTTGGAGGGGATATCACTATTTTTGCTACCCATCCAAAGTAAGCAGACTGCTGCCCCTGGTATTATCAGGCTGGTAAGGTTCATGGGTATTGGATCCTTACCAGCCTGAAATACCAGTCCCAGTAGTCTGCTTTACTCTGGCTGGTTAGCATATATAGGGGGACCCCACGCTATTTTTTTAAACTATTATTTATTAAAAAGGAGGGGACCTCTCTCTGTGCTTTCCTCCACTTCCTGTGTCGTGTATTTCTGGCTGTGTCACAAGATTCACTGTTATGTGAATTAGTACACATACATATTAAGCTGCGTTCCCGCACTTAATACGCATGTGACTAGGAAGATAAGGCGGTTTTACCGCATCTAATGAAAGTGTATGGGTAATTTACGCAGCGGTGACAGAGCGTCTCCACTACAAAAATTGACATGCTGCTGTCTGGAAAGACACGCCACATGTCCATCTCTGAGGGTGAGCCGTAGGCATTGGTGCACACTTAGTGGGCATGGGATTTCTTGAAATTCCATCCACTATGTTGTAACAGCTGGACAATGCGGGTTGGACTCTGCAGATGCACGCAGCGTCCAACCCACAGTGTTTACTGACCATGGGAACATATCCCAATATATCTGCAAACAGGAAATCACTTTTTTTTCCTTTCCAGAAGCCAACTTTCAATTAGCTTTATTTCAAGTGACAAAAAAACGCATGCAATGAAAAAACGCATTAAAAACGCAGGTGACCTGCCAGTGACTTTAGATTTGGTGCAAATTTTATCTGCATCAAATCCTGAGCAAATACTGAGCCATTCCTGACCGTGGAAACATACCCTTACAGTCATGACCAGCATTTTGGTGGGCAGGGCAAACTGGGCAATTGACCAGGGCCCCCACTCTCTTAGAGGCTCACAACATTTCTATTCCGAGGTTAAAAAAGCTTAATGACCTTTGGTGACTTCACGGTTTTGTGACCATGATGTCACCAAAAGTCCTTTAACTGCAGGAATTTAGAGGAACTGAAGAGGAGCCAGGCTGATATGCAGGGCCGATGTTAGGGCGAAGGATGGGGGACTGGGCAATTTCTTAGGGCCTCCACTCTCTGAGGTTTATACTGCTTAAGGACCTTGGTGACATTACGGTTATGTGGTCACTGCAGGAGTCCAGAGGAACTGGAGAAGAGACAGGCTGGTAGGTACCTATGTGCATTGCATATATATATGTGCAGTGTGTGTGAATAAATGTAATTTTTTTTGGTTCAAGAATAAATGTAAATGGTTGTTTATGGAAAAAATAAGACATCCCCTGTGAATAAGTCCTAATCCATCTTTCGGAGCAAAAAATAATATAAGACCACGTGCTAATTTTGGAGAAACATGGTAGTACCTTGTTTCCCCCAAAATAATACCGACCCCAAAAATAAGTCCTAGCATGATTTTTCAGATTCTTGGAGTATGCTTAAAATATAAGCCCTACTCCAAAAATAAGCCCTAGATACAGTTTGATAAAAAAAAAGTGTCCATGCAGCTAAAAAAGTTAAAGAATACAGCAGGACCCTTCATCACAGAAAGCAGACACCCATAAAAGAATCGCACTCGCCAGACCCCAAACAATTAGAGTTGGCAAGTGCCGATGGTGGATGGGCTCTCGTACAGAGATCTGCGTCACTCTCAGATCCCTCGTCATTCCAGCTGCTTTGCACTGCAGCTTGCACACCAGATTGGGAGTGGAGTGATACTGGTATCCCAGCGCGAGCATTCTGTATGCCTACGGTCACCAGGGGGAGCCAACCACTGTTAAGGGGACCTGACAGTGACACAGATTTGTGCGAGTCCAACCACTGTTAAGGGGACCTGACAGTGACACAGATTTGTGCGAGTCCAACCACTTGCCAACTCTGCTGTAATTTCTTGGGGCCTGGTGTGTGCTAATATTGGTTTACCCCAAAAGAATCGCAATCAGTCCAAGTACATTAAGAATAATTATTGTAAATTTAATTTAAGCCATAATGCGATATGTACCCACCACTATAGGACTGGTGTATATGGTTGTGCACCATGACTATAGCAGATCAGATAAGAAAAAGTGCAACTGAATCAGTAATAGGATTAACACAAAACTTCTTAACAAAATTTTGATAAAATACAATTTATTGAAAAATGTAGATGCAAATATAAATATATCAATTAGCTAATAGATGTCATCACAGAACAACAAATAATTTATCAAATGATAAGACCTACAGTTTCCAAAAGGAATTGCCACCACATCGATTTGTGATATACATGTTAGGCAATATTCCTTTTGGAAATTGCATGTCTTATCATTTGATGCATACTCCACTCCGGGTTACTACCGTAATTTGCATGTTCGCACCTTTCCCTGTTTATTTGTTATGTAATGCCATCCACTGGCTAATTGATATATTTATATTTTAAGTTGCATCTTTCAGTAAATTGTATTTGATCTAAATTTTGTTAATACATTTTCTTTCAGGGATTGTGGTTCATGCAATATAAAACATTCTCTGATAATAAGCCTTCGCGCATCTTTCAGAGCAAAATTAATAGCAGTGTCTGTCTTATTTTCGGAGAACCACGGTACTTAATCTCCAGGACCAAAAATATGTATTCATTTTACATCCCGAGAGTAAGTTTCATATTTTATTGTGCATTGTAAGTCTGACTGATGACTGCTTTATTTTACTATATTTATTTGTTATGCCTTTTACATGTAGGAAAAAAACCTATAAAGCAAAATTTCCCCAATGCAGTGGTGTGATGGCCAGTGCCCAACGAGAGATGTATTTTACCTGAGCGCCATCCTAAAACCAACAGTGCCCCCTTTAGAATGCATTAATGTAATAATGCCACTTTTCTGCCACACTGCTCCTAATCTGAGTGACCAAGCCCTGTTCTTTCCTGCACACAGAGTGAGCTGGCACAGACAGCGCAATGTAGTAACGTCATTGCCCCACCTGCTCTGGGACACTGATGGCCTACAGAACAGAGAGTACTGTGGCAGGCACCCGAAGGCAGCAGAATCCAGCTGTATGGGCAGCATGTTGACGACAGTTCAAAATGGTGTTTGCCTGTGAAAGCTGGTTAGCAGCCTGGGGAAAGTAGCGTTGTCACTTCTACTTTCTTTTTGTTTTGTTATTTTATTTATTTATTGTTTTTACTCACTTATATGGCGCCATAAAGTCCACAGCGCTTTACCGACCTTATCGGCTCTGTCCCCATTGGGGTTACAATATAGATTTCCTATCAGTACGTCTTTGGAGTGTGGGAGGAACCTGGAGAACCCGGAATAAACCCATGCAAATACAAAGAGAACATCATACAAACTCCTTTCAGATATTGTCCTTGGTGGGATTTGAATTCAGGACCTCAGCGCTGCAGTGCTAACCACTGAGCCACCGTGCTGCCCAATATGCTTTTGAAATTTTGTGTCCCCAAGCATACGGCACCCAGGGCAACTGTCACTATTCCCCCTCTTGCCGAGCTGCGATTTCCCAATACAAAGAAAAGTTGATTATTAACCCAAAATGGCTGCTGATTCACTACCAAAGCAGGTGACTAGCCAACTTTGCTACCCACAGATATATGAAACTATGACCTGTTTATCCAAAGTGGCTGATCTTTTAGGGCATCCGCTCTGAACTTCACTATTGAGACACAAATGTGACGATTGAGTCGTGCTCCTTTTCTTGTTTGTGCACAGACTTGAATTTGTATTCCGGCTTGTGCTCATAATCCATAGACGTTTGATCCTTTGGGTGGGGTTAATGTATATTTAAAGCTTAGCGTAGAAATAACTGCAATTTATAATCTTCTCAAATGACTGATTCTTCACATGCAGAAAAGTCCAATAGTAAATTGTGATGAGGTATGATAATGATATTGCTTTTATACAGTCACTTCTGTTTGTGTTTTTCAGTTACTCTTTTATACTTGCTCTTGGATACCTAACACTGTGCCAGATTAACAGAGTGTATGTATTTAACTATGGTATTCTCACTACAGATTTCTCTGGGTAAGTATATGCTGTCCACCTAAGATTATATGCTTCCATCCTTTTGCATGACATAGTTTTTTTTTTTTTATAATGGTTTGCTTCCTGATGTAAGCTTTTTTCCCCCATGAGTAAGTTTTATAGTATGTACCTGAAATACTACACATGTTTTAACCTTTTTCCAACATAACACGTACTGTTACATCATATCTTAGGTGTTTGTCTTTCATTTTGGCCCAGGAGCTGAGCCCGTATCTTTCCCTGCAGATGATGGTTGTGTTATTCCAAACTTCAGCACAACATAGTGGCCCACTGGCGGACACAAACAGAAAAAGGCCAGTGTGCAAGAACAGTAAATGGGCCCTTTACAGTCCAATAACTCATCATAATTCACAATTCCATCTGTTTTGAAAGTGTCATTGGGCTCCCTTACCCTTTGGGCCCCGGTGCAGCTGCATAGATTGCACCAACGATATGTCTGTCCCTATAGTGGTATTAAAATAACAGTCACCTAGAGGGGACTGACCTTGGAGGTCCAGCATCACATGGACCTTATGTCACTCATCTATATATCAACTGCCAGATAAGTCTATATTGTTTCACTCCTGATGAACCCCTGTAGGAGGGGAAACGCGTCAAGTGAAAGAGTATAAAGGTGTACTGCCTTTCAAACGTTAATATATTACAGATTGGTCAAAGCTGGCTCGGCTGACTATGATGAGCTTTCTATTTGAATTACCCTACTAATCTACATTTTGGGTGTCATCAAAGGCACTTTTATGTTGTTGGATGAGAGTAAGGCACTAAGCACTTTAACCGGTCATAGTTTGTGAAAATGTTGTATCAGTGACAGATGCAGCCATATACTGTTTATAAAGACTGTATTATAGAGTGCAAGATTTGACTTGGTAATGTGATGATGTCACAGTTTGCTTACTATGGCTCTGTTGACCCTTTTTTTTAACTACCTTATTGACCTGTATCTTAGGCGACTTCAAACATACCTGCTACATTGATGGGGAGAATCAAATTGCATGGCTATTTTTCCAACAAAACGTACACCATAAAAACAGTTCCCAAAAAACAATGTCAAAACTGCTTTTTTTCACAATTTCACCGCACTTGGAATTGTTCTCATTTTCTAGTACACTATGTGGTAAAATAAATGATGTCATTTAAAATTAAAACTTGTCCCGCATAAAACAAGCCCGCATATATCAATGCGGACAGAAAAATAAAAAAGTTATGGCTCTGGGAAGAAGGGGAGGAAAAAAAATGGAAAAGCAAAAATGGAAATTGTCTGCAGTGTGAAGGGTACGCAGGCTCCGGAGCTATATAACATATTACAGGTCAAGGGAAAGGTGATAATGTTATATCGGTACTGCCGGGGTCACACTGTGCACTGGCTCCAGAGTGATATAACATATCACAGGTCTTTGGGCGTAGGTGATAAATGTTGTTTTTTCCGTGTGGGCATTTTTTCCTGTGGGCATTTTTCTTTTAGGCATTTTTCTGGTCACTTCCTGTTAGATGCATTAGAGCAGAGGTCTCAGACTGCATTCCTCAAGGACCGCAACCAGGTCATGTTTTCAGGATTCCCTTGTATTGCACAGGTGATAATTTAATCACCTACACACATAATGACAGTACCTTATGCAATGCTAAGGAAATCTTGAAAACACGCATGGTTTGCGGCCCTTGAGGAATGCAGTTTGACACCCCTGCATTAGAGTCTAATGCATCTAATAGGAATGTTTCTGACCATTGTGCTACTGTTCATCAAGATAAACGAAAAAAAGTGGTTTGGTACCATGTTAGCCAGTAGAAAAAAAATATAGAGTTCTCTCAGTGGAGAGACAAAATAGGAATCTTGTGGGTGTGATACCTTTTTAATGGCTAACAAAATATAGTCAGTGATGTTACAAAAGCAGCTTTCGAGACAGCTTGCGTCTCTTCATCAGGCTGGTATAACAAAATATTTGAAGAAACTCAATTATATACAGTAATGAGCACAGGCAAGGTGTGATACATGTACATTTAAATAAACAGGACATTTAAATAAACAAACACTGAGCTTAAAGGGAACCTGTCACCCCCAAAATCGAAGGTGAGCTAAGCCCACCGGCATCAGGGGCTTATCTACAGCATTCTGTAATGCTCTAGATAAGCCCCCGATGTATCCTGCAATGCGCAGGTGCTAGGCCTCTCTGACCTTTCCTGGCGCCTCCTGTTATGAACAGGTAATTCAGAACTACAGTGGACCTTGAAGTTCAGAGCACACAAGGTGACCTGACATTTACCAAAAACATAGGACAAGCTCTGAGACGTGGAAACTCTGCTGACCGCAATCCCTAATCCTAACACACCACACTAGAGGTAGCCGTGGATTGCGCCTAACGCTCCCTATGCAACTCGGCACAGCCTGAGAAACTAACTAGCCCTGAAGATAGAAAAAATAAGCCTACCTTGCCTCAGAGAAATTCCCCAAAGGAAAAGGCAGCCCCCCACATATGACTGAGTTAAGATGAAAATACAAACACAGAGATTAAATAGATTTAGCAAAGTGAGGCCCGACTTACTGAATAGACCGAGGATAGGAAAGATAGCTTTGCGGTCAACACAAAAACCTACAAACAACCACGCAGAGGGGCAAAAAGACCCTCCGCACCGACTAACGGTACGGAGGTGCTCCCTCTGCGTCTCAGAGCTTCCAGCAAGCAAGAAAAAACCAATATAGCAAGCTGGACAGAAAATATAGCAAATAAAAATGACACAAGCAGAACTTAGCTTATGCAGGATAGAGAAGCCACAGGAACGATCCAGGAGGAAGCAAGACCAATACTAGAACATTGACTGGAGGCCAGGATCAAAGCACCAGGTGGAGTTAAATAGAGCAGCACCTAACGACTTAACCTCATAACCTGAGGAAGGAAACTCAGAAGCTGCAGTACCACTCTCATCCACCAAAGGAAGCTTATAGACAGAACCAGCCGCAGTACCACTCATGACCACAGGAGGGAGCTTGGAGGGAGCGAATCCTTAACCCTCCGTCACATACAATATTCGGACTAACGAGTTCACATACAATGTGCCTGTCAGGCGCCTGCTGGAAAAATACCTATAATATCTAATGTTTGCAATTTCAGTGCTCTAAAAGTGATCAGTGACCTTCATAGGGATGTAATAAAAGAGACTACACATAATCAGTTGCAAAAAAAAACATTTACTTAACACAAAACTAATAACTATGAAATACAAACTTTTCAAAACTCCCGCCAAATAGTCCCCAGTTCGACTCTCTCAAAAAAATGTACAAAGAAAATTTTTGAACACAAACTTAATTTTAAGGTACCTTAAGTACTATTAAAAACATATTCAATCAGAAGTAGATGCTGAGGTTTCCCCAGAAAAGTCACACTTGCAGAGCAAATAGCAAGAATTACACACCATTTTTGCATGTGTCAAGCAAATTGCTTTATGACATTTGAGACATTCATAATTTGAAAGCCTTCTGGTTCCGCTTTCCGTTTGGCAGGTGGTACATCTCCTTCTTTTGTGAGGTGGTGCAGATGGTGACTTTTCACCATCATCTTCTGGGCGGAACCTTTTGAGCTGAACTTGAAGGCGAGAGGGGATACCGATTGTTTTCACGCTTCTCCTGCGTAGCTCTCCAAGTACTAGTTCATGGGCCAATTTTTTCAGATACAATCGTCTACGGAGTGGTTCAAGCTTGTTTTCAAGATAAATTACTTGTGAATTTATACCACCCAAATTCAACATAGCAAAAAATATGACCATTGGCCAGCGTTTGATGTTTCTGCTGACGTTAAAGTGGAGCACATCTGATCTGCTGTATCCACACCCCCTTTGGTGGCATTGTAAAATGTAATTATCTCCGGGTTTTTTTCTGCCCCAGTCCCAGGATCGATGGCAGCATCATCATGAAGTGTTGATAGAAGAAGTACGATTTTTTTGGCATGTGGTACATAGGAAACTAAAGCCTTTCCTTTATGGAATGCAAACATACTGCTGTACTGTTGTCTCTCTTTCACACTTACAAACTGTGGCGGCAATTCCCTTTTGTTTTTTCTTACAGTTCCCACATATGACAGCTTCTGAATTTTCAGATAATCAATCAGATCACAACTTGTAAACCAATTGTCAGCTGTAATATTGCGACCCGATCCAAATAAGGGTTCAGCCAGTCTTTTTACAACATCAATGGGTTTGTTGCTCACACAGTAAGGACCTTCTGGTTGTTTTCCTGCATAAACTTCCAGGTTGTAAGTGTAGGTCTTACTGGCATCAACAAGGGCATACATTTTTATTCCATATTTGTTTGGCTTTGATGGAATATATTGACGAAAGGCACATCTACCACGAAAACAAGGGAGCATTTCGTCAATAGTGAGATTCTCTCCAGGGTAATAACTTTGTTTACAGTTTACAACAAATCTTTGAAATATATCACGAATTGGAGCAAGTCGGTCATGTGTTTTGCGTTCGGTTCGGGTAGTTCTGTCGTCAAACCGAAGGCAACGAATTAGAATCTTGAATCTGTTTATGGACATAACAAGGCTAAATTTTTCAACTCCATCCCCATCTTTACCCCAAAGTTCCTCCAAACTTTGTCTATTTGCCCTATAAGCTCCTGCAAGGTATAGTAATCCAAAAAAAGCACGCAGTTCTATTTCATCTGTGGGCTTGATGGTTCTGTTGCAGATGTACTTGTCCTTTATAATGTCTATATATTGGTTGGTATATGTGACAATAGAGTCCAGAATGTCATCTGTAAATATACTGTTCCAGCATTCAACTGCAGTTTTTGCATTACGTGCAGTTCCTATTACTGCAGGAAGGTGAGTAATAATGTTTAAAGGTTTCCTACGTTTTTTCTGGAATGGCTTCTTGTTCCATTTAGTATTTTTATCTTTTCCAATATAATATGATCCAACTTCTTCATCCTCACCACTGTCACCATCTTGCTCTGTTTCAGAATCCAGGACACATTCTTCCACCTCATCATGAGAATCAATCTCACTTTCCTCTCCTAAATCCTCATTCAGTGTGAGGTCTCTATCATCTAACAGCATGTTTGTTACTTCCTCAACATCAAGTTGTTTGGATAAATTGTACATTTTCCTCTCCATTTCAGCAGATAATCTGAAGCAAGAGAAGGAATATGTTAGGGAACTACTGTATATGCCTGAGCAGCACACTTTCTTTTATAAAATCTCCCTTATTTCTATGAAATATCCTCACATTTTGTGCTATACATTAATAAAACAAGCTAAATAAACTATTGTGATGAATAAAAACATAAAATACCAACCTTACTGAATGTGACGTATTCACATACAATGAGCCTGAGAGATCTGTGCAGCTATATCCTCTCCCCTGAAGCTCTGAAATCCAACTGTGATATCAGGTTTCACAGACCTTCAAGAGACAGGAGACTACCTGGAGGGAGGGGGTTTCCTCACAATCTGGTGAGGAAGGAGAAATGAAAGTAAAAGAGAAGCGCCTGTCAGATCAGTTGTATGTGACGGAGGGTTAATTAGGAAGATTAGACAAGTGGTGTGAAAGTTTTATGGACCCCATATGCATGTGAGATCAAAGAGCTGGTGGTGCCTTCAAATGGACCAGGTACTGGAGTTTCTGTCTCGAAATACGAGAATCCAAAATCTTCTCCATCACATACTCCAACTCCCCCTCGACCAACACCGGGGCAGGAGGATCAATGGAGGGAACCATAGGCGCCACGTATCTCCGCAATAACGACCTATGGAACACATTATGGATGGCAAAAGAAGCTGGAAGGGCCAAACGAAATGACACAGGATTGAGAACTTCAGAAATCTTATACGGACCAATGAAATGAGGCTTAAACTTAGGAGAGGAAACCTTCATAGGAACATGACGAGATGACAACCAAACCAAATCCCCAACACAAAGTCGGGGACCAACACAGCGCCGGCAGTTAGCGAAACGTTGAGCCTTCTCCTGGGACAATGTCAAATTGTCCACCACATGAGTCCAAATCTGCTGCAACCTGTCCACCACCGTATCCACATCAGGACAGTCCGAAGACTCAACCTGCCCTGAAGAGAAACGACAATGGAAACCAGAATTACAGAAAAAAGGCAAAACTAAAGTAGCCGAGATGGCCCGATTTATTAAGGGCGAACTCAGGCAAAGGCAAGAAGTACACCCAATCATCCTGATCAGCAGAAACAAAGCATCTCAGATATGTCTCCAAAGTCTGATTAGTTTGTTCGGTTTGGCCATTAGTCTGAGGATGGAAAGCCGAAGAAAAAGACAAATCAATTCCCATCTTAGCGCAAAAGGACCGCCAAAACCTCGAAACAAACTGGGAACCTCTGTCCGAGACGATGTTCTCTGGAATGCCATGCAAACGAACTACATGCTGGAAAAACAATGGCACCAAATCAGAGGAGGAAGGCAATTTAGACAAGGGTACCAAATGGACCATCTTAGAGAAGCGATCACAAACCACCCAAATGACCGACATCTTTTGAGAAACAGGGAGATCAGAAATAAAATCCATGGAAATCTGCGTCCAGGGTCTCTTTGGGATCGGCAAGGGCAAAAGCAACCCACTGGCACGAGAACAGCAGGGTTTAGCCCGAGCACAAGTCCCACAGGACTGCACAAAAGAACGCACATCCCGTGAAAAAGAAGGCCACCAAAAGGATCTAGCCACCAAATCTCTGGTACCAAAGATTCCAGGATGACCCGCCAACACTGAACAATGAATCTCAGAAATAACTCTACTAGTCCATCTATCAGGGACAAACAGTTTCTCCGTAGGACAACGGTCAGGTCTATCAGCCTGAAACTTTTGCAGCACACGCCGCAAATCAGGGGAAATGGCAGACAAAATTACCCCTTCTTTAAGAATACCCGCTGGCTCCGGAACACCCGGAGAGTCAGGCACAAAACTCCTTGACAGGGCGTCAGCCTTCACATTCTTAGATCCCGGAAGGTATGAAACCACAAAATCAAAACGGGAGAAAAAGAGCAACCATCGAGCCTGTCTAGGAGTCAACCGTTTGGCAGACTCGAGATAAGTCAAATTCTTGTGATCCGTCAAGACCACCACGCGATGTTTAGCTCCTTCAAGCCAATGTCGCCACTCCTCGAATGCCCACTTCATGGCCAACAACTCCCTATTGCCCACATCATAATTGCGCTCAGCAGGCGAGAATTTTCTAGAAAAGAAGGCACAGGGTTTCATCACCGAGCCATCAGAACTTCTTTGCGACAAAACAGCCCCTGCTCCAATCTCAGAAGCATCAACCTCAACCTGAAAAGGGAGCGAAACATCTGGCTGGCACAACACAGGGGCAGAAGCAAAACGACGCTTCAACTCCTGAAAAGCCTCTACAGCCGCAGAGGACCAATTGACCACATCAGCACCTTTCTTGGTCAAATCAGTCAACGGTTTAACAATACTGGAAAAATTAGCGATGAAGCGACGATAAAAATTAGCAAAGCCCAAGAACTTCTGTAAGCTCTTCACAGATGTCGGCTGAGTCCAATCGTAAATGGCCTGAACTTTAACAGGGTCCATCTCGATAGTAGAAGGGGAAAAAATGAACCCCAAAAATGAAACCTTCTGAACTCCAAAGAGACACTTTGACCCCTTCACAAACAAGGTTATTTGCACGAAGGACCTGGAACACCATTCTGACCTGCTTCACATGAGACTCCCAATCATCCGAAAAGACCAAAATGTCATCCAAATATACAATCATGAATCTATCCAGGTACTCTCGGAAGATGTCATGCATAAAGGACTGAAACACAGATGGAGCATTAGAAAGCCCGAATGGCATAACCAGGTACTCAAAATGGCCCTCGGGCGTATTAAATGCCGTTTTCCATTCATCACCCTGTTTAATTCGCACAAGATTATACGCACCACGAAGATCTATCTTGGTGAACCAACTAGCCCCCTTAATCCGAGCAAATAAATCAGACAGCAGCGGCAAAGGATACTGAAATTTTACTGTGATCTTATTAAGAAGACGGTAATCGATACAAGGTCTCAAAGAACCATCCTTCTTGGCCACAAAAAAGAACCCTGCTCCCAATGGTGACGACGAAGGACGAATATGACCCTTCTCCAAGGATTCCTTTATATAACTCCGCATAGCGGCGTGCTCTGGCACAGATAAATTAAACAGACGGCCCTTAGGAAACTTACTACCAGGAATCAAATTAATAGCACAGTCGCAATCCCTATGAGGAGGTAGGGCACCAGATTTGGGCTCTTCAAATACATCCCGGTAATCTGATAAAAACTCAGGGACTTCAGAAGGAGTGGATGGCGAAATTGACAGCAATGGAACATCACCACGTACCCCCTGACAACCCCAGCTGGACACAGACATAGATTTCCAATCCAACACTGGATTATGGACCTGTAGCCATGGCAACCCCAAAACGACCACATCATGCAGATTATGCAACACCAAAAAGCGAATATCCTCCTGATGTGCAGGAGCCATGCACATGGTCAATTGAGTCCAGTACTGAGGCTTATTCTTGGCCAAAGGCGTAGCATCAATTCCTCTCAATGGAATAGGATACTGCAAGGGCTCCAAGAAAAAACCACAGCGCCTGGCAAACTCCCAAGTCCATCAAATTCAGGGCAGCGCCTGAATCCACAAATGCCATTACGGAATAGGACGACAGAGAGCAAATCAGAGTAACGGACAAAAGAATTTTAGACCGTACCATACCAATGGTGGCAAACCTAGCGAACCGCTTAGTGCGCTTAGGACAATCGGAGATAGCATGAGTGGATTCACCACAGTAAAAACACAGCCCATTCCAACGTCTGTGTTCTTGACGTTCAGCTCTGGTCAAAGTCCTATCACACTGGATAGGCTCAGGCCTATGCTCAGAGAATTCCGCCATATGGTGCACAGCTTTGCGCTCACGCATGCGCCGATCGATCTGAATGGCCAAGGACATAGACTCATTCAGACCAGCAGGCGTGGGAAATCCCACCATGACATCCTTAAGGGCTTCAGAAAGACCCTTTCTGAAAATTGCCGCCAGGGCACATTCATTCCACTGAGTAAGCACAGACCACTTTCTAAACTTCTGACAGTACACCTCCGCTTCATCCTGACCCTGACACAAAGCCAGCAAGATTTTCTCTGCCTGATCCACTGAATTTGGTTCATCATAAAGCCATCCAAGCGCCAGAAAAAACGCATAAACATCACACAATGCAGGATCTCCTGGCGCAAGGGAAAATGCCCAGTCTTGAGGGTCACCACGTAACAAAGAAATAATGATTTTTACCTGTTGAACAGGGTCTCCAGAGGAGCGGGGTTTCAAAGCTAGAAACAGTTTACAATTATTTTTGAAATTCAAGAACCTAGATCTATCCCCAGAAAATAAGTCAGGAATAGGAATTCTAGGCTCTAACATCGGATTCTGAAAAACAAAATCTTGAATGTTTTGTACCCTTGCAGTGAGATGATCCACACAAGAGGACAAACCTTGAATGTCCATATCTACACCTGTGTCCTGAACCACCCAACGGTCTAGGGGAAAAGAAAGACAAAACAGTGCAGAGAAAAAAAAAATGGTCTCAGAAGTTCTCTTATCCCTCTATTGAGATGCATTAATACTTTTGGCCAGCTGTACTGTTATGACCTGGTGGTTAGGAGCACCCGGAATGACCTGATAATTAAACCTCATACAGGACAAGCTCTGGGATGTGGGAGCTCTGCTTACCACAAGCCCTAATCCTATCACACATACTAGAAATAGCCGTGGAGCGCTCCTGACCAGACCTAGGCGCCTCGTCACAGCCTAAGAACTATCTAGCCCTAGAGATAGAAAATAAAGCCTACCTTGCCTCAGAGAAATTCCCCAAAGGTAAAGGAAGCCCCCCACATATATTGACTGTGAGTAAAGATGAAAGTCACAAACGCAGAAATGAAACAGGTTTCAGCAAAAGGAGGCCAGACTAACTAAATAGACAGAGGATAGGAAAGGTAACTTTGCGATCAGCACAAAAACCTACAAAAGACCACGCAGAGTGTGCAAAAAAGACCTCCGCACCGACTCACGGTGCGGAGGGGCCACTCTGCATCCCAGAGCTTCCAGCTAGCAAGACAAAATCATGAAAACCAGCTGGACAAGAAAACAGAGAACAAAATAAGACAATAAGGAGTAGGCAGGTCACCAGAGAGATCCAGGAGCGAACTGAACGAATGCAAAAACATTGACAGCTGGCATGGAGTAACGATCTGAGAGGAGTTAAATAGAGCAGCCAACCAAAGGATAAACCACGTCACCTGTGTAAGGAACCTCAGAAGCAGCAGCTTCACTCATAGCCACCAGAGGGAGCCCATAGACAGAACTCGCCGAAGTACCATTCACGACCACAGGAGGGAGTTTGACAACAGAATTCACAACAGCGCAGGATGGGAGCAGCACATGACAGAACGGGGGTGTAAGATGGCAGCAGCACATGACAGAACGGGGGGCAGGATGGGAGCAGCACATGACAGGATGGAGGCGCAGGATGGGAGCAGCACATGACAGAACGGTGGCGCAGGATGGGAGCAGCACATGACAGAACGGGGCGCAGGATGGGAACAGCACATGACAGAACGGGGGCACAGGATGGGAACAGCACATGACAGAATGGGGGTGCAGGATGGAGCAGCATATGACAGAACGGGGGTGCAGGATGGCAGCAGCACATGACAGAACGGGGGTGCAGGATGGGAGCAGCACATGACAAAACCGGGGCGCAGGATGGGACCAGCACATGACAGGATGGGGGCCCAGGATGGGAGCAGCAAATGACAAAATGGAGGCGCAGGATGGGAGCAGCATATGACAGAACGGGGGCGCAGGATGGGAGCAGCACATGACAGAATGGGGGCGCAGGATGGGAACAGCACATGACAGAATGGGGGCGCAGGATGGAGCAGCACATGTCAGAATGGGGGTGCAGGATGGCAGCAGCACATGACAGGATGGGGACGCACAATGGAGCAGCACATACCAGGATGGAGACCATATACCAATATAAATGCTCACCACCCGTTCGTAGAATGGGTTCAATAGCTAGTTGTCTATGTTGTGTCCTGGACCACAGAAATGTTTGGCCACAGGTATATGGTTTTTTTTTTGTCTGTAATTGTATGACGATGAGACCTCATCCTTGCTCTCAGCCTCTGTCCTGTTTCTCCAACATAGAAGCCCCCCCCCACAGGACATATATTGTAGAATTAAATACACCCCATTGGAAGAGGAACATGTGAATGTCTTGGGGATCATATAGTCCTGCTGTGTGTTGGGGGGATTTGGATCTTGTCGTTGGTCTCTATATGAATGCAGGTTTTGCATCTCTTCCCATTGCAAGGATATGTTCCTCTTGGTGAATCTGAGGGCATTGAACTTTGGATCATGATGTTTCTTAAATTAGGAGGTTGCCTGTAACATAGCAAGAGGGGGTCTTTGAATAATATTTTTAACCAGTCATCCTTGTAGTAGGATATGGTGAAGTTTCTTAGCCGTTTTTCTCAGTATTTCAAGCTGTGGGTTGTAGGTCACTACAAGAGGTGCGCGATGATTTTCCTCTTTTTTTTTTTCCGTATTTAAGTACTTGACGTCTAGGGATCCTTGTGGCCCTAATGATCTGATCATCATTGGAGGTGGGATGGTAACCTTGATTTAAAAATGACATTTTAAGCTGGGTTAGGTGTTCATCCCTGTCCTTAGGACTGGAACAGATACGGTTATATCTGAGGGCCTGTCTGTAGACAATGGACTTTTTAATGTGTTTAGGATGGAAGCTGTCCCATCTGAGGTATGTGGGATGGTCAATTGGTTTCCGATACACTGATGTTTGGAACAAACCATTTTGGACTTTTATGGTGGTGTCTAGAAAGTTGATTTTTGTTTTTGAGTTCTCCAATGTCGAGTTTATGGTAGGATGAAATTTGTTGAATTTCTCATGGAAATTTAGAAGTTCTTGTTTGGACTCAGTCCAGATTATTAACCCATTCATGACCTTGGAATTTTCCGTTTTTCCGTGTTTGTTTTTCGCTCCCCTCCTTCCCAGAGCCATAACTTTTTATTTTTCTGTCAATATGGCCATGTGAGGGCTTGTTTTTTGCGGGACTAGTTTTACTTTTGAACGTCATCCTTGGTTCGAGCATGTTGTGTACTAGAAAACGGCAAAAAATTCCAAGTGCGGTGAAATTGCAAAAAAAGTGCAATCCCACACTTGTTTTTGTTTGGCTTTTTTGCTAGGTTCACTAAATGCTAAAACTGACCTGCCATTTTGATTCTCCAGGTTATTACGAGTTCATAGACGCCAAACATGTCTAGGTTCTTTTTTATCCAAGTGGTGAAAAAAAAAATCCAAACTTTGCTAAAAAAAAAAAATTGAGCCATTTTCCGATACCCATAGCGTCTCCATTTTTCGTGATCTGGGGTTGGGTGAGGGCTTATTTTTGCTTGCCGAGCTGACGTTTTTAATGATACCATTTTGGTGCAGATATGTTGTTTTGATTGCCGATTATTGTATCTTAATGCAATGTCGCGGCGACCAAAAAAAAGTAATTCGGGCGTTTTGAATTTTTTTATCAATAGCTTGCATGGGATGCTAGACACTGGCACAACTGGATCGGCTCAGCTACATAGGAGCGAACATCTGATCGCTCCTATGTAGCTGAATTACAGGCTTGCAATGAGCGCCGACCACAGGGTGGCGCTCACAGCAAGCCAGCATCAACAACCATAGAGGTCTCAAGGAGACCTCAGGTTGTCATGCCGACGCATCGCTGACTCCCGATCATGTGACGGGGGTCGGCGATACGCTCATTTCCGTTCCGATGGACAGAAGCGATAGTTAAATGCCGCTGTTAGCATTTCACAGTGGCATTTAACTAGTTAATAGCGGCGGGTGGAATCGCGATCCACCCGCCGCTATTGCGGGCACATGTCAGCTGTTCAAAATAGCTGACATGTCCCAGCTTTGATCACAGCTCACCGCCGGAGCCCGCATCAAAGCAGGAGATCTGACCTCGGACGTACAATCCCGTCCGAGGTCAGAAAGGTTAAGATATCATCGATATAATGGAAATGGGCAAAGGGTTAGATGGAGCAGGATGTTAAAAAGTCATTTTCCAGTTTAGCCATGAAGAGGCTGGCGTACTGGGGTGCCATTTTACTTCCCATAGCAGTGCCAGTGCGTTGTAGATATAGCTCCTCACCGAAAGAGAAAAAGTTGTGTGTGAGGATGAATCAGGTACCGTATATACTCAAGTATAAGCCAACCCGAGTATAAGCCGACCCCCCTAATTTTGCCACAAAAACTGGGAAAACTTATTGACTCGAGTATAAGCCTAGGGTGGAAAATGCAGCAGCTACCAGTGAATTTCAAAAATAAAAATAGATGCTCCATACCGTTCATTATGGCCCCATAGCTGTGCCATATAATGCTCTGCACCGTTCATTATTGCCCCATAGATGTACCATAGAAAGGTGTGCCATATAGTGCTCTGCACCGTTCATTATTGCCCCATAGCTGTGCCATATAGTGCTCTGCACCATTCATTATTGCCCCTTAGCTGTGCCATATAGTGCCCTGCACCGTTCATTATTGCCCCATAGCTGTGCCATATAGTGCTCTGCACAGTTCATTATTGTCCCATAGCTGTGCCATATAGTGCTCTGCACCGTTCATTCTTGCCCCATATATGCTCCTTATAAAGCTGTGCACCGTTCATTCTTGCCCCATATATGCTCCTTATAAAGCTCTGCCATTGCTGCTGCTGCAATAATAAAAAAAAAGCCATACTCACCTCTCTTGCTTGCAGCTCCCCAGCGTCTCGTCCCGGCACTGACTGATCAGGCAGAGGGCGCCGCGCACACTATATGCGTCATCGCGCCCTCTGACCTGCACAGTCAGAGCGCAGAGACGCCGGGAAGACAGAGCGGCGTCGGGAAGATGGAGCGACGCCCGGCATGTGGAACGCAGACAGGTGAATATAAAATACTCACCTAGTCCCGGCGCTCCTGACGCTGCCCCTGCCTGTCACACTGTCTCCGGGTGCCGCAGCTCTTCCTGTCAGCGGTCACTGGCACCGCTCAGACTCAGAGGAATGAATATGTGGCTCCACCCCTATGGGAGTGGAGTCCATATTCATTTCTCTAATGAGCGGTCCCACGTGACCGCTGACAGGAAGAGCTGCGGCACCCGGAGACAGTGTGACAGGCAGGGGCAGCATCAGGAGCGCCAGGACTAGGTAAGTATGCCTCAGCGCCCTCTCCCCCTCACCCGCCGACCACCGTGACTCGAGTATAAGCCGAGAGGGGCACTTTCAGCCCAAAAATTTGGGCTGAAAATCTCGGCTTATACTCGAGTATATACGGTAAGTGTTATTACAGACTTGGAAGGGATCCCATTGTCCTTAAAAAAAAAATATTTGGCAGGTGGTTAGTCCATCTTCGTGTCGGATGTTAGAATATAAGGATTCAACATCCATGGTGGCTAAGATGGTGCTGTCAGGGAGGGGATAGCTTATTTAGCACGTCTGTAGTGTCCTGTATATAGCTGGCTGTCTTTCTTACCAGCGGCTTAAGGATGTTTTCTACCCACCCAAAGATTTTTTCAGTGAGTGCTCCCACCCCTGAGATGATTGGCCTCCCTGGGTTGCCTGGCTTATGAATCTTGGGAAGCATATAGAAAGTTCCCATCCTTGGATTCTCAGGTATTAAGGTCAGAAGGTTTAAGGAGTCTGTACACAGATATTTGATGACTCTTGTTAACTCCCTCAGATATTTTGGAGTTGGGTCATCATCCAGTTTGGTGTAGTACTGTACATCCATCAGTTGACTGTGTGCCTCTCTGATGTAGTCGGTTGTGTTAGGCTATGTGCACACGCTGCGGATTTTGCTGCGGATCCGCAGCGGTTTTGACACTGCAGATTCGCAGCAGTTTTCCATGAGTTTACAGTACCATGTAAACCTATGGAAAACAAAATCCGCAGTGCACTTGCTGCAGAAAAAAACGCTGCATTGTTTATTCCGCAGCATGTCAATTCTATGTGCGGCTTCCTCTGCGGGTTAGACCTGCTCCATAATAGGAATCCGCAGGTGTAAAACCGCAGGTGGAGTCCACACAAAAAATGCTGTAAATCCGCAGGTAATCCGCAGTGCGTTTTACCTGCGGATTTACAAAAACAGGTGCGGAAAAATCCGCAGAGATCCCACCTACATGTGCACATACCCTAAAGGAGAACTATGGCACCACCTTTATCCGCAGGCTTAATAGTGATCTCCCTGTTGTTCTTCAGGCCGTGAATCGCCTTTCTCTCCTGCAAGCTGATATTAGATGTTTCCTTTGCTTTTTTATTCAGTATTGGGATCCCCGGGACATTCACATGTTCCTCTTCTAATGTGGTGTATTTAATTCTATGCAATATATGTCCTGTGTGGGCGGCTTCTATGTTGGAGAAACAGGACAGCGGCTGAGAGCAAGGATGAGGTCTCATCGTCATACAATTACAGACAAAAAAACCATATACCTGTGGCCAAACATTTCTGTGGTCCAGGACACAACATAGACAATATGAAAGTTATCATTTTGAAAGGCAATTTCAAATCACAGAAACATCGCAGGGTTTGGGAATAGAAATTAATCACCATCTTTGATTCTGTTCACGCAGGACTCAATTTGTCAGGAGGATTTATTGCCCACTACCAAATCTGAACAATTTCCTCCAAAAACAATGAAGGCACCACCAGCCCTTTGATCTCACATACATATGGGATCCATAAAACTTTCACACCACTTGTCTAATCTTACCTAATTAAGGATTCTCTCTTTTAAAGGGAACCTGTCACCCCCAAAATGGACGATGAGCTAAGCCTACCGACATCACGGGGCTTATCTACAGCCCCCGATGTAACCTGAAAGATGAGAAAAAGAGGTTAGATTATACTCACCCAGGGGCAGTCCCGCTGTGGTCTGGTCCGAGGGGTGTCGCGGTCCGGTCCGTGGCCTCCCATCTTCTTACGATGTTATTTTTGTCTTCACGCTGCGGCTCCAGCGCAGGCGTACTTTGTCTGCCCTGTTGAGGGCAGAGCAAAGTACTGCAGTGCGTAGGTGCCGGGAAAGGTCAGAGAGCACCTGCACACTGCAGTACTTTGCTCTGCCCTCAAAAGGGCAGACAAAGTATGCCGGAGCCGCAGTGTGAAGACAAGAAGAGGACATCATCGTAAGAAGATGGGAGGCCCTGGAACGGACCGCGACGCCCACCGCAGCGGAACCGCCCGAGGGTGAGTATAATCTAACCTCTTTTTCTCATCTTTCAGGTTACAGCGGGGCTTATCTACAGCATTCCAGAATGCTGTAGATAAGCCCCTAATGCTGGTGGGCTTAGCTCAACTTCCATTTTGGGCGTGACAGGTTCCCTTTAAACTCAGTGTTTGTATCACGTAGGGAGTTATAAGTGACACTCACCGATGCTATCTCCTGGAAAGACTGGACCCAGAGATAGCCACAGACTCCCAGAAATGCGGGCAAGCGAGACTGGAGAGAGATTGCTTCAGGCCTGACAAGACCTGAATCACCTGACTGCTGGAGGGCGTGGCCTAAGTTCAAGGGAGCTATAAGTTGAAGGAAAACTTCTAGAAAGGTAACTAAAAAACAGAACTAAAGATGAATGAAACTTGGCACTCAATTTTTGAGAATAAAAGCTTCTTAGTTTATTGATGCATCCAGACAAACAAAACCGCTAAACGTTTTCGGTCCACACCGGACCTTCGTCAGAGCGTTTCTTAGACATTGACTGGAGGAGGAAGCTAATAAGCCTGAATGAGCGTCAGCCAGAGCACGGGATATAGGAGCTGCAGTCTGCTGCAGGATCACAAAGGAAGGTGAAGCGCCAGAGGAGAGGCACAAAGCCTGGAGGGAGTGATGGCGCTGGATCCTGAGCGCTAGTAGTGCAGAGCAGAGGAGAGCGACGCTCTGACGAAGGTCCGGTGTGGACCGAAAACGTTTAGCGGTTTTGTTTGTCTGGATGCATCAATAAACTAAGAAGCTTTTCTTCTCAAAAATTGAGTGCCAAGTTTCATTCATCTCTAATATATGGGGTGGACACCCTACTTGAGCACCGCCAACCCTCATATCTACTGAGTGCCGTGTTTCCTTACCGTAAAAAACAGAACTATCAAGGGGCACAGACAGAGACATAAACAGACCAAGGCCGGGGTCAGAGCATGGGATAGCGTAACGGTACCAAGGGACTAGACAGAAAGGATAGTAGCGGCCAAGCAGAGGTCCGTACCAAACGGACAGAGAAAGTACAGAGGCAAAATCCAACAAACAGTATCCAGAGAACAGACCGAGTCAAAAAGCCAAGGGATCAAGCAAACCAGCACAAAACTCACTCAGGGGTCAATACACTTATTCAAGGGCGGAAGTATCACTGACAAAGGAAATTCCCAGATGGAGGCTATAAAAAGTCCACCCAGGATCAATGTGAGGCTACAGGAATTAACTCTAGAAGAACCAACCCAGACAAACCATGACAGTTTGTTTATTTAAATGTCCTATTTATTTAAATGTCCATGTATCACACCTTGCCTGTGCTCATTACTGCATATAATTGACTTTCTTCAAATATTTTTGCTTTGTAACATCATTCACTATATTTTGTTAGCCATTAAAAGTTATCACACCCACAAGATTCCTATTTTGTTTCTCCCACTGAGAGAAATTTATATATACTGTTCATCAACAAACCATGTGCTCTCTCTCAGTGCAGGGCATTGCATGGGTTAGTGCCCCACTTTGAGTTGATGATCTTAATCAAAAGCATTTTTGGTTTTAATATGATGTTTGTTCTTGTTGTTTGCCTTTCCTGTGTCCTGTGAACATTGTTGGGAGGCGGTGTACATGTGATTTGTCAAGTGCTTCTACTCCTCATTATTCTGCACATGCGTTTCCATGTGTTCTTGTACGCCCTCTATCTGTGGTTATCAGGAACGATACAGAGCTGCCTCTTTGGTACATTTGTTATACTGTGACTGTTTTATTGCTATCACCAGCATCCCAAAGTGGGTTAGTTGTGTACTTTTTTGTTTTTTCCAAAGTATGTTTATGGATATACAATAAATGCAGCAAATATTTTATGCCTACTGGAGCTGGATTATCTTTTTGTAAAAACATTTGTCTAGTTCAATTGATATCAGTTGTGTAACTCTGATACGTACATTTGCACGATGATCATATAGCCTGAATAATCAAAGGAAACCGTACTAACCCTGCAAAAGGGGAAATTGCACACACTGTGGGCCAGATTCTTTAGGCTATGTGCCCACGTTGCGGATTTCTGTGCGGATTTTTCCTCTCTGCGGATTTACCGCGGATTTCCTTTGTTTTTTTGTGCGGATTTCACCTGCGGTTTTACACCTGCGGATTCCTATTGAGGAGCAGGTGTAAAATGCTGCGGAATCCGCACAAAGAATTGACATGGTGCGGAAAATAAACCGCAGCGTTTCCGCGTGGTATTTTCTGCACCATTTGCACAGCGGATTTGGTTTTCCATAGGTTTACATGGTACTGTACAAGGCATGGAAAACTGCTGTGGATCTGCAGCCAAATCCGGAACGTGTGCACATACCCTTATTGTATTAGTTCCTATTTTTTTACCTTTTTATTTTTTTTCCTTTTGCGCCTTTTTTTATTTGCACTTTATTCATCGTTCCATTTTCGCCTTTTAAAGTAATTGTTGTCTCTAGTCTGTTGTTTGTTTTATTTTTTAACTGTGCCACAGTGGTAGACTTTACGGTCTCCCTATGTTTTGAATGTCCATATTGAATCAGGAGCCCCATATAATGCTCCATAAAGTTTATGATGGCCCCATAAGATGCTCCATATTAAAATATGCCCCATATAATCCTGCATAAAGGTTAATAATGGCCCCATAAGATGCTCCATAGACACATTTGCCCTATATAATGGTGCACAAATGTTGATTATGGCCCCATAGGATGTTCCATAAAGATATTTGCCCCATATAGTGCTGCACAACCCTTGATTATGGCCCCATAAGATGCTCCATACAGACACTTGCCCCATATAGTGCTGCACAAACGTTGATTATGGCCCCATACAGACACTTGTCCCATATAGTGCTGCACAAACGTTGATTATGGCCCCATACAGACACTTGCCCCATATAGTGCTGCACAAACGTTATAGCCCCATAGATGCTCCATACAGACACTTGCCCCATTTGCTGTTGCTGCGATAAAAAAAAAAATCACATACCTCTCTGTTGCTCAGGCCCCCAACACTTTAAGTATTCACCTGACTTCGTTCCGGGCGCCGCTCCGTCTTCAGTGTCTTCTGCACTGAAGTTCAGGCAGAGGGCGCGCACTAACCACGTCACTGTGCCCTCTGACCTGAGCGTCACTGCAGAAGACGCTGAGCCGGAGTGGCGCCCGGAACGGGGAGGAGGTGAATTTCGCGCAGCTCTCCCCATTATACTCACCTGCTCCTGGCGCTGTGCAGTCCCTGCTTCCCCGACGCAGCAGCTTCTTCCTGTATTGAGCGGTCACCGTTACCGCTCATTACAGTAATGAATATGCGGCTCCACCCCTATGGGAGGTGGAGCAGCATATTCATTACTGTAATGAGCGGTACCATGTGACCGCTCAGCACAGGAAGAAGCTGGGGCACCAGGGACGTGCAGGGACCGCTCCAGGAGCAGGTGAGTATAATTAGACAGCCCCCGGTCCCCCTCCCCTGCCGACCCCTGGGTATGACTCGAGTATAAGCCGAGAGGGGGACTTTCAGCCCAAAAAAGTGGGCTGAAAATCTCGGCTTATACTCAAGTATATACGGTATATTGGTTTACCTGGTGAAAATAAACAAGCGAGATGGGAATATATTTGTTTTTTATTAAGTTGCCTAATAATTCTGCACAGTAATAGTTACCTGCACAAATAGATATCCTCCTAAGATAGCCAAATATAAAAAAAACTACTCCAACTTCCAAAAATATTAAGCTTTGAGATTAATGAGTCTTTTGGGTTGATTGAGAACATAGTTGTTGATCAATAATAAAAATAATCCTCTGAAATACAACTTGCCTAATAATTCTGCACACAGTGTATGCCTGAAATGTTTTCACTATTTTTTTTGCAACATTTTAGCTAAACGTGAGACTAAAAAGATACAAAACAGGTTAAGGCTAAAAATAGAGTATTTGTGATTTCGTGCAAAATGCAGGAATCCCTGGATCCATTTTTAATGACTTTGGTGCAAAATCTGTCAGCGATTATCACAAGACAAATAGTTACGGTCCTTTTTTATTTTTTAAATTATGAATTACATCTAACGATTTTAAGATACTATGCTTTTAGTATGTGCACACATCGTTTTCAAGCGGGACCACTCCAAAATCCACCCCTAGAAAACACTCAAAAGAATGAAATTATGCATTTCTAAAAAGAAACGACTTTACATTTCAGTCTTTCGAGCGTCTTATAACATTGATATTTCCAAACACTCCAAGCAGATTAAAGACGTGAGCTGGCCATTCTTCAGGTGGTTTCTGTTTTGAAGACACTTTACTCTGCACCAATAAGAGCTTGCGCGTGTAATAGCCGATGAGCGCATAATTCCTTAGTTGGGCTGCTTTTTGGTCTGTGTGTAATGTGGGATATCATTTGTTTTCCTTTTTTAAAATGCCTTTTGGTTATTATTTAATAATCGTCATTTTAATATTTTTATTTCATAAATCAATAGTACACATAAAAATATGCAACTCTGCTTCTTTCTCCTCCTGGACTCATCATTCCCTTTCAATTCATGAGTAAAATATGCATTCAGCAAAGACAGACTTTCTCCTTTCTTAGGCCGGAGTCACACTAGAGCGTAATACGGACGAGTGCTATGCGATAAAAAAATAACAAATATAACGCCACACGGACCATCAGTGTGACTTGCGAGAAATACGCACCAGTGTCCTTTAGAAAAGCCGGCAATTCGGTGCGGTGTACAGTAAGATCACACTGACCGGTTACAAGAGAATATATAAAATAAATATCTACACATAGTATAGATAGATATATATATATATATATATATATATATATATATATATATATATATATATATATATATATATATATATATACATATACATACATACACACACATACATACATATACACATATTATATATATATATATATATTATGTACACGTCAGGCTACCGCTGACGTCACTTAGGCTGCGCAGACTCCCCACCTGACGCGGTGAACTTGACAACGTGGTAAAGTGTTCAGAAACTTTCCCACGCTAATGAGTTCATGTCCGGTCAGGCAGCTTTTCATTCATTCCTCCCTGGTTTACAGCCCGGCCAGTAGCATTAGCACCTCTCAGGGTTGTAAATGATTTAACCCCTTGAGATGGATTACAGTGTGGGACTTGACCATATGGCGGACAGGTATGGGATATTGTTGATTTTTTTTATTTTGTATTTTTTTTTTACAGAAAAACGATGGCTTCGCTTGGATTGAGAGTGTAATAAAGATGTGAAACCTGTGTGTTTAAGAATAAAGTCTTTTAATGAAATAATTAATGTGTGTGTGTGTGTGTGTGTGTGTGTGTGTGTGTGTGTGTGTGTGTACTTAACCCTTTTCATACTATTGGATTAATAATGGATAGGTGTCTTATTGACACCTCTCCATTAATAACCAGGCTTAATGTCACCTTACAATAGCAAGGTGACATTAACCTCTTATTACCCCATATGCCACCACTACTGGGCAATGGGAAGAGAGAGGCTAAGTGCCTTTTCTGGGGTGGCTGGGGGCAGATTTTTTTTAGCCAGGGGGGCCAATAGCCATGGTCCCTCTCTAGGCTATTAATATCTGCCCTCAGTCACTGGCTTTCCCTCTGGCGGAGAAAATTGTGCGGGAGCCCACGCCAGTTTTTTCCGTGAATTCTTTAATTTAACACCTGCAGCTCCAAAATTTTACACGCACACACTACTAACACTATTAGTGAGGGACATATAAAAATAACGGATATGCAATGGTTTACTGTATGTAAACCATGTCTCATATCCTGCCTGGTTCGGTAATGATTTTACAGAACCCGACAATTGAATTATCGGCCATTCTGCGATCTAGCTCTGTATGAAATATATAAAATTATATATATATATATATATATATATTTTATATAAAATATAATATAATGTCTCGCTGAATATATATATATATATATATATATATATATATATATATATATATATATATATATATATATATGTGTGTATATGTGCGTGTCATCACAAATATTTGAGCCCATGGATCCATTATATGTCCATTTTGCAAGCCGGCGAGAAAATCTCGCCATACGGATGTCATACGGATGTCACTCGGATGCTTACATGCGAGAAAATTTCATCCTCGTACTGCACACGAATGACATATGGATCACTGTTCAGGGAACATTTCTGCGATTCTCTTCCATGTAAAACGGACCATTTTTTAATACGTTGTGTGTGACTCCAGCCTTAGATAAATGACAGTTGGTGATTGTACAATTTTATAGAGAGGAGAGGCAGACACAGATATTCTGCTGCAAGTTTTCCTGAAACAAGTTACAGTTCTCCGTAGAACTTTATGAGCACCAATTGTCACCTCAGTTATGGGAAAATCAGTATTCACCGTAATTTGCAGTATTAGCAGAAACAAATGGATGTGATGTTTTGCTGTCCACATTCTGTACTTTTTGTCCATGTATTGTTTATGTATGCCTTCTGCTTGCTGCATACTGTGTCATTCAGCAGCTTCCTCGCTATTCTGACATTTATTAGGTTCGATGATATGTCCGCATGCTAATGAAGCTGATGATGGGCACTTTAGGAAATGGGATGTGAGAGATCTGAAAATGTGTGCATTTAATTGTCTCCGGTAACATACATAGCAGACGCCATTAAGAAACATTGCATAGTCATATATTTAAAATGAGGAATCTTATTATATTAATTGCTGTTTATTGTGGAAGTTTGACATAATTGTAGAGCTCTCTCTAATGGCATCATACTTTTTCATTGCAGTCCCTTGATGATTGTGACACAAAAAATCACAACTTTGGCTTTCCAGCTACATGACGGTAAGATGTCTTATTTTATTGGAGGGGTACAGCTGCTTGATTTTTCGAACCTTTAGAAGCGTTATATGATAAGAGCAATGAATCTTATCAACATATAGTCAATATATTTTGAGACATCCTGTTTTTGGCTAATCTGTCATTATTTTCTGATGCTTTTTATGTTTAATAGTATTTCATTTTCTTTACATTATTATAGAGACAACCATCTTGCCCGAGCTTCAGCTACGAACTGCAGCTTAAGGGTGTGTTCACACTGCGTCTTCTATCTGAGTGTTTGGAAACTCCTTAATTTTTTAGGAGAATTTTGGTGAGTTTTCACTCGAAAAACTTATAAAAATACTCTGCGTGAACACACCTTCATGGTATGTGAACACAAAGTCTTTTTGCAGAGCTTTTGGAACAGAACCTGAGCAGAACCTTCTAGTTTTGGGGAGTTTTGACTTTTAGGAGGACTTGGGTAGATTTTCTGCCTTATAAAAATCTCTGTTATGAAATGACTTTTTGACTCCTATGAGAGAAAGTTTTCAGCATGTGCTGTCTGTGTCATCATCATCCTCTGTTCTAAAACTGTAGTTTTACCTTATCTTTAACACCCTATTACCACCTTCTTATTGTTACGTGAATTAATTGCCAATTGTTCTAATATACTTGTCTGACTTTAAATTAAATTAAGTTTGTGAGATGTATGAACATTGGCACACCATACTAACACCTGTGTCTGATTAATCAACAGGGCACACGCCGTGTTGATGAATATGCCATTTGATTAAAGCAATGCCAGGTCAAATTTGACATTGTTTTCCTTGATAAAAATGGACAGCAGTCAGGACTGTGTGCACATTTCACTTAGTGGTAGTGACTCTGCTTTTACAGGCCTTTCTGTGAACACACAGCTTCTTAACCCCTTCCCGACCCATGACGCCACGTAGGCGTCATGAAAGTCGGTGCCATTCCGACCCATGACGCCTATGCGGCGTCATGGAAAGATCGCGTCCCTGCAGATCGGGTGAAAGGGTTAACTCCCATTTCACCCGATCTGCAGGGACAGGGGGAGTGGTAGTTTAGCCCAGGGGGGGTGGCTTCACCCCCTCGTGGCTACGATCGCTCTGATTGGCTGTTGAAAGTGAAACTGCCAATCAGAGCGATTTGTAATATTTCACCTATTATAACGGGTGAAATATTACAATCCAGCCATGGCCGATGCTGAAATATCATCGGCCATGGCTGGAAATACTAGTGTGCCCCCACCCCACCCCACCGATCGCCCCCCCAGCCCTCCGATCTGGCCGGTACACTGCTCCGGCTCCCCTCCGTCCAGTGCTCCGCTCCCCCCCGTGCTCTTGTCCGCTCCCCCCGTGCTCCAATCACCCCCCCGTGCTCCAATCACCCCCCCTGCACTCCGATCCACCCCCCCCCGGTGCTCCGTTCCACCCCCCCGTGCTCTGTTCCAGCCCCCCCCGTGCTCCGTTCCACGCCCCCCGTGCTCCGTTCCACCCCCCCGTGGTCCCCCCCCACCCCATCATACTTACCGATCCAGCCGGGGTCCCGTCCGTCTTCTCCCTGGGCGCCGCCATCTTCCAAAATGGCGGGCGCATGCGCAGTGCGCCCGCCGAATCTGCCGGCCGGCAGATTCGTTCCAAAGTGCATTTTGATCACTGAGATATAATCTATCTCAGTGATCAAAATAAAAAAAATAATAAATGACCCCCCCCCTTTGTCACCCCCATAGGTAGGGACAATAAAAAAAATAAAGAAATTTTTTTTTTCCACTAATGTTAGAATATCGTTAGGGTTAGGGTTAGGGCTAGGGGTAGGGTTAGGGGTAGGGTTAGGGGTAGGGTTAGGGGTAGGGGTAGGGTTAGGGGTAGGGTTAGGGGTAGGGTTAGGGGTAGGGGTAGGGTTAGGGCTAGGGTTAGGGTTTCGGTATGTGCACACGTATTCTGGTCCTCTGCGGATTTTTCCGCTGCGGATTTGATAAATCCGCAGTGCTAAACCGCTGCGGATTTATGGCGGATTTACCGCGGTTTTTCTGCGCATTTCACTGCGGTTTTACAACTGCGATTTTCTATTTGAGCAGTTGTAAAACCGCTGCGGAATCCGCACAAAGAAGTGACATGCTGCGGAATGTAAACCGCTGCGTTTCCGTTCAGTTTTTCCGCAGCATGGGCACAGCGATTTTTGTTTCCCGTAGGTTTATATTGAACTGTAAACTCATGGGAAACTGCTGCGGATCCGCAGCGTTTTCCGCAGCGTGTGCACATACCTTTAGAATTAGGCTATGTGCACACGGTGCGGATTTGGCTGCGGATCCGCAGCAGTGTTCAATCAGGTTTACAGTACCATGTAAACATATGAAAAACCAAATCCGCTGTGCCCATGGTGCGGAAAATACCGCGCGGAAACGCTGCGTTGTATTTTCCGCAGCAAGTCAATTCTTTGTGCGGATTCCGCAGCGTTTTACACCTGTTCCTCAATAGGAATCCGCAGGTGAAATCCGCACAAAAAACACTGGAAATCCGCGGAAAATCCGCAGGTAAATCGCAGTGCCTTTTACCCGCGGATTTTTCAAAAATGGTGCGAAAATATCTCACACGAACCCGCAACGTGGGCACATAGCCTTAGGGTTAGGGTTGGAATTAGGGTTGTGGTTATGGTTAGGGGTGTGTTGGGGTTAGGGTTGTGGTTAGGGGTGTGTTGCGGTTAGGGTTGTGTTTAGGGTTATGGCTACAGTTGGGATTAGGGTTAGGGGTGTGTTGGGGTTAGTGTTGGAGGTAGAATTGAGGGGTTACCACTGTTTAGGCACATCAGGGGTCTCCAAACGCAACATGGCGCCACCATTGATTCCAGCCAATCTCGTATTCAAAAAGTCAAATGGTGCTCCCTCACTTCCGAGCCCTGACGTGTGCCCAAACAGTGGTTTACCCCCACATATGGGGTACCAGCATACTCAGGACAAGCTGCGCAACAATTACTGGGGTCCAATTTCTCCTGTTACCCTTGTGAATAAAAAAAAATGCTTGCTAAAACATAATTTTTGAGGAAAGAAAAATGATTTTTTATTTTCACGGCTCTGCGTTGTAAACGTCTGTGAAGCACTTGGGGGTTCAAAGTGCTCACCACATATCTAGATAAGTTCCTTGGGGGGTCTAATTTCTAAAATGGGGTCACTTGTGGGGGTTTCTACTGTTTAGGCACACCAGGGGCTCTGCAAACGCAACGTGACACCCGCAGACCATTCCATCAAAGTCTGCATTTCAAAAGTCACTACTTCCCTTCTGAGCCCCGACGTGTGCCCAAACAGTGGTTTACCCCCACTCATGGGGTATCAGCGTACTCAGGAGAAACTGGACAACAACTTTTGGGGTCCAATTTCTCCTGTAACCCTTGGGAAAATAAAAAATTCTGGGCTAAATAATTATTTTTGAGGAAAGAAAACGTATTTATTATTTTCACGGCTCTGCATTATAAACTTCTATGAAGCACTTGGGGGTTCAAAGTGCTCACCACACATCTAGATAAGTTCCTTTCGGGGTCTAGTTTCCAAAATGCGGTCACTTGTGGGGGGTTTCTACTGTTAAGCCACATCAGGGGCTCTGCAAACGCAACGTGACGCCCACAGAGCATTCCATCAAAGTCTGCATTTCAAAACGTCACTACTTCACTTCTGACCCTCGGCATGTGCCCAAACAGTGGTTTACCCCCACATATGGGGTATCAGCGTACTCAGGACAAACTGGACAACAACTTTTGGGGTCAAATTTCTCCTGTTACCCTTGGGAAAATAAAAAATTGCAGGCTAAAAGATCATTTTTGAGAAAATAATTTTTTTTTTTATTTTCATGGCTCTGCGTTATAAACTTCTGTGAAGCACTTGGGGGTTCAAAGTCCTCACCACACATCTAGATTAGTTCCTTTGGGGGTCTAGTTTCCAAAATGGTGTCATTTCTGGGGGATCTCCAATGTTTAGGCACACAGGGGCTCTCCAAACGTGACATGGTGTCCGCTAATGATTGGAGCTAATTTTCCATTTAAAAAGCCAAATGGCGTGCCATCCCTTCCAAGCCCTGCCGTGCGCCCAAACAGTGGTTTACCCCCACATATTGGGTATCTGCGTACTCAGGACAAACAGGACAACAATATTTGGGGTCCAATTTCTCCTATTATCCTTGGCAAAATAGGAAATTCCAGGCTAAAAAATCATTTTTGAGGAAAGAAAAATTATTTTTTATTTTCATGGCTCTGCGTTATAAACTTCTGTGAAGCACCTGGGGGTTTAAAGTGCTCACTAGGCATCTAAATAAGTTCCTTGGGGGGTCTAGTTTCCAAAATGGGGTCACTTGTGGGGGAGCGCCAATGTTTAGGCACACAGGAGCTCTCCAAACGCGACATGGTGTCCGCTAACGATGGAAATAATTTTTCATTCAAAAAGTCAAATGGCGCTCCTTCCCTTCCGAGCCTTACCATGTGCCCAAACAGTGGTTTACCCCCACATGTGAGGTATTGGTGTACTCAGGAGAAATTGCCCAACACATTTTAGGATCCATTTTATCCTGTTGCCCATGTGAAAATGAAAAAATTGAGGCTAAAAGAATTTTTTTGTGAAAAAAAAGTACTTTTTCATTTTTACGGATTAATTTGTGAAGCACCTGGGGGTTCAAAGTGCTCACTATGCATCTAAATAAGTTCCTTGGGGCGTCTAGTTTCCAAAATGGGGTCACTTGTGGGGGAGCTCCAATTTTTAGGCACACGGGGGCTCTCCAAACGTGACATGGTGTCCGCTAAAGAGTGGAGCCAATTTTTGATTCAAAAAGTCAAATGGCGCTCCTTCCCTTCCAAGCCCTGCCGTGCGCCCAAACAGTGGTTTACCCCCACATGAGGTATCAGCGTACTCAGGACAAATTGGACAACAACTTTCGTGGTTCAGTTTCTCCTTTTACCATTGGGAAAATAAAAAAATTGTTGCTAAAAGATAATTTTTGTGACTAAAAAGTTAAATGTTCATTTTTTCCTTCCATGTTGCTTCTGCTGCTGTGAAGCACCTGAAGGGTTAATAAACTTCTTGAATGTGGTTTTGAGTACCTTGAGGGGTGCAGTTTTTAGAATGGTGTCACTTTTGGGTATTTTCAGCCATATAGACCCCTCAAACTGACTTCAAATGTGAGGTGGTCCCTAAAAAAAATGGTTTTGTAAATTTCGTTGTAAAAATGACAAATCGCTGGTCAAATTTTAACCCTTATAACTTCCTAACAAAAAAAAATTTTGTTTCCAAAATTGTGCTGATGTAAAGTAAACATGTGGGAAATGTTATTTATTAACTATTTTGTGTCACATATCTCTCTGGTTTAACAGAATAAAAATTCAAAATGTGAAAATTGCGAAATTTTCAAAATTTTCGCCAAATTTCCGTTTTTGTCACAAATAAACGCAGAATTTATTGACCTAAATTTACCACTAACATGAAGCCCAATATGTCACGAAAAAACAATCTCAGAACCGCTAGGATCCTTTGAAGCGTTTCTGAGTTATTACCTCATAAAGGGACACTGGTCAGAATTGCAAAAAACGGCAAGGTCTTTAAGGTCAAAATAGGCTGGGTCATGAAGGGGTTAAACTTACAGTATAGTTATCAGAGTTCTGTCTTGTAACCCATCAGGTACCTCCATTACAAGATTACCACAAAAAAAACATGAAGCGTAACCTTTAGAGTACATGTACACAATGTTTTTTTGCATGCAGATACCTCCTGGAACCTCCCCACAAAAAATGGCAAAAAGAATGAACATGTGTACAGCTATGTTAGAATAACTTGTTCATATATTCTGTCTTTTTTGCACTTCTTTTAACCGCTTTCAGTTTTGAAAGTAACTGGAAGAAGGGTCCTGACTAGAAATGGGCAAAGGCGAACAGTAAGTCCACCAGGAAGTCCGTGTTACTGTTCGCGTTTGGCCCCCCGAGTGTTTGTCGCTCTTATTGTGTGCAGCTGTCAGTTTTGCCTGGCTGGTTCATGAAAAATACAGGGAAACCCACTCCGTTTTTTTAAATTATTTATTTACAGCATCTGCTGATGACTCCTCAGCCGCTCCTGCTCTCGCTGTTATTAGCGGCAGCAGGCATAGGCTGATGGGAGCAGTTGTCCCATCAGCTGACACCAGTGACCAGAAGTAAACATTTTACCTCCGATCACAGCTGCTGGCTCACACTGTCATTTGACAGCGTGGTAACTGCAGCTGTCTGACCGGCGGTAATAATCTTCCGCTGCCCATGACAACGTGGCAAACACTGGATGTTCGGGCCCTCCATTCAAATGAATGGGGTCTGGGTTCGGATCTGGGTTCTGTTCTGGCAACCAAACCCAAACTTTTTTTTTTTTTAACTGATCATCCGGACTCAAACATCCAGGGGTCCCCCCTTCTCTTGTCCTGACCATTATTAACCGGCTTCCACTTGGATGCTGCCGCTATCTTATATATCACCTAAAAACGTTTGCAAAGCCGATACAAAATTGACGCAAAGGATATCAAAGGAGGTGCTTAAGGAAAATTCTGCTTCAAAAACAATGCGGTTATGCCGGCATCTAAAAGATGTTGTGCATACTCTTACCGACAAGACTTGTTTGGGCCTCAGTTTGACCCTGATGTATAGATCATCCCCGTTCAACTCTTGCGACAACACTGCTCCCAGACCTACCTCTGAGGCATCTGTCTGCACGATAAACGTTTCTTTTAAGTTTGGGCTGATGAGGACCGACTGTCCGCACAACGCCGACTTCAAGCACTGGAATGCTTTATCCGCTTGAGGATTCCACCGGACCATAACTTACTTTTTATCTTTTAACAGGTCAGTTAGAGGGGACCATATGCCCTCAAAATTGGATATAAACCGGCGATAGTATCCAATGATGCCGAGAAATGCTCTCAACTGTTTGGTACTCAACGGCTCGGGCCAGTTTTGGATGGCCTCCATCTTGTTTACTTGAGGTTTTGAAACCCCGCGGCCGATCACGAAACCTAAGTACCGGGCTTCCGTGAGTCCTATCGCACATTTCTTTGGATTTGCTGTAACCCCATGATTTGGAAAGACTCCAACACTTCTTGTACCTGGGACAGGTGGGTGTTCCATTCTGCACTAAAGATGACTGTCATCCAAATATGCTAATGCATATTTCCGATGGGGTTCCAACACTATGTCCATCAGCCTCTGGAATGTAGCCGGTGCCCCATGTAACCCCAAAGGCAAAACAACATATTGATAGAGACCCTCTGGTGTTTTCGCCGACTCTGTTAATGGGACCTGCCAGTAACCTTTTGTGTGGTCGAGTGTGGTGAAGTACTGGGCCTCCCCCAGTCTCTCAATTATCTTGTCCACCCGTGGCATGGGATAGAGGTCAAATTTTGACACCGCATTTAATTTCCTGAAGTCATTACAGAAGCGTAATGACCCGTCGGGTTTTTGAATTGGGACATTGGGACTGACCCACTCACTCCGGGACTGCTCAATGACTCCCAACTGAAGCATTTGCTTCACTTTGGCCGCGATGGCTTGCTTTTGGGCTTCTGGCATTCGGTACAGTTTCATCCATACCCTTACCCTGGGCTCGGTGACAATGTCCGCCCCGGCACCTCTGAGAATACGTCCATATTCCACTACATCAGAACCTGATCCTCCCTCTGCTGCTGTTTGGTGAGAGCATCATTTATTTTAACCTGACCCCCTGCTGAGTCCTTGGCCTGTGCCAGAGGGATCCCCGTTGGTACGACCGGAATCGCATCTGTGACCAGACATTCCTGGTTCTTCCAGACTTTTAGCAGGTTGACATGGTATAATTGTGCTCGGGTTTCTTTTTTCCAGGTTGGTGTACTCTATAATTCACTTCTCCTACCTTCCCCTGTATCTCATATGGCCCTTGCCACTTGGCCGTGAGCTTACTTTCTGGGGTGGGTATTAGTACAAACACCCGGTCCCCTTCTTTAAAGGTCCTGGCCGTGGCTCTCTCATTGTACGTGCGGATCTGCACGGCCTGGGCATCCATGAGATGCTCTTTTACTATGGGCCGTACTGCCGCAATCCGGTCCCACATCTCCTTAGCTACATCAATCAGTCCCCTCGGGTGCCTGCCATACAACAGCTCAAACGGGAAAAAAACTGTGGACGTCTGTGTTACCTCACGGACAGCGAGCATCAGATAGGGCAATAACATGTCCCAATCCCTCCCATCCTTGGCTACCACTTTCTTGAGCATGGCTTTGAAGGTTGGGTTAAACTTTTCTACCAACCTGTCGGTTTGTGGGTGGTACACAGACGTGTGTAGCTGTTTGATCCGGAGAAGCTAGCAAAGCTCCTTGGTCACCTTGGACAAAAAAGGAGTCCCCTGATCCGTAAGGATCTCCTTTGGTAACCCAAGGGGACAAAACATGGCAAATAGCTTGTGGGCTCTTCATTTTGCCTAGGGATGGCGGAGAGGTATCACCTCTGGGTACCGTGTGGCATAGTCCACTATGACCAAGATATGTTGATGGCCATGGGCGGATTTCAGTACCTCTGGACCTCCTCATAGTCCCCAGGCCAAAAAAATGCTGCACTATGCGCTCCTTCATCTTTTTGGCCCACAAGTGCCCTCCCAGCATGGGGGTGTGAGCCATGTCGAGTACTGCCTGATGGTAGGATTGGGGCACATTCAGCTGTTCCACCACCTCATCCCGGATTTTATCCACCCTGTATAACAACTCCTGGTGTATAACCAGGTGCGGAAAAACTCACCCGGTTGCTGAGCCACTCGATTAATCTCTACCACCCGTTATTGGGCCTGGGCCAGAGTGGGATCCTGGAGTTGAGCCGTCCCGAACTTACCACGGGACACCTCCAGCTTGGGGATCGGTGGGGTCTCCGCGACCTCTCCTGCCAATACCTCTAGGGGAAGCCTATCGGGGTTACACTCTCCCTATGTTGGCGACCCCTATGGCTGGTATCCCTGACTCGGGATCTTCGGGTTCCGCTCCCGGAATAACATTTACCTTGGGAGGGTTAACCCTGGTCTCCCATAGGAACCAGAATAGGGGCAAGTCTCTTCCCAGAACATTCCCATATGGAAGGGTCTTCACCACTCCCACCACATGTTTGATGTCTCCACACGGTGTGGAAAAAGTAACCTCTGCATTTGGGTACTCTGGGAGTTCCCCATGGATGCATACCAACCACACTTTATGTCCATTTGGGTTGTCGACAGCAACAAGGGACCCATGGACCAGAGTCACTAAGCTCCCCGAGTCCAAGAGCCTTCATCTGGTACCCGTTGACGAGTACCTGGCACAGTTGGGGGTCGCTGCTTGCGGTGCTTCCAGTTGCAGTACAGACGAACTGGGCATATATAGACACTCGACGAGTATACCTGCAGTCCATGGGTTCATTTGTCAGGGGGCAGTTGGCAGTCACATATCTGGGCCCTTGGCACCGCCAGCACTTAATAGCTGCGACACGAGGGGACTTTGGGGACGATTTAGGGGACGGCGCCTGCACACTGCAGTACTTTGCTCTGCCCTCAACAGGAGACGCAGCGTGAAGACAAGAAAAGGATGTCATCTGATGAAGATAGGAGGCGCCGGACCACGACACCCATCGGACCGGATCGGGAACGGGACCGCCCCTGGGTGAGTATAATCTAACCTCTTTTTCTCATCTTTTAGGATACATCGGGGGCTTATCTACAGCATTACAGAATGCTGTAGATAAGACCCTGATGTTGGTGGGCTTAGCTCACCTTCGATTTTGGGGGTGACAAGTTCCCTTTAAGACTGAGGAAGGCCTCCATATCGTCCTCAGGATTCATCTTCCTCAGCACTGACTGAACTTTATACCAAGCCTCAGAATGGATTGAGGTTGCTGGTGGGGCCACCTCTCGCATAGCCGCAATCTTCTGCATCAACAGGTTATTTGTCTTGCTACTGTTGCTGATTATATAGCTCCTGCTGCTGCTGCCACTGACACTGCAGCTGCTCTTGGTGCTACTCATGTTGCCGCTTCTGAGCAAGGACCAACTGCTTCAAAAGCTCCTCCAGCTTGTTAGCAGGCTTGAGCTGTAGCATTGCCGGCTAAACTACTGACATGCAGCACACTTCAGCTGCCTCAGTTCACACTGCCCGCATTCTCCAACCATATGTAATGCAGCGGGGTTATTTCAGTGTGACAGACAGGCAGTGATCACAGGAAAGTTCAGAGCAAAACGTGCTTAATGTCAGCGCTGGCCGGCCGTAAAGCAAATCACAGCGGTGACGTCACCGCTGCTTTACGGCCGGCGCTGACACAGTGCAGGGAAAGCTCTCGGCAGCAGCGCGTGCATTAGCAGCGCTTCTGCCGAAAGCAGTTTTAACCCTGTGGACGCCGGGGGACGTGACAGACATCGGAATGTGAGTATGTACTGTTTGTTTGTTTTTAACTTTCACAATGGTAACCAGGGTAAATATCGGGTTACTAAGCGCGGCCCTGCACTTAGTAACCCAATGTTTACCCTGGTTACCCGGGGACTTCGGCATCGTTGAAGACAGTTTCAACGATGCCGAAGTCTTTCCCCGGATCGTTGGTCGCTGGAGAGAGCCGTCTGTGTGACAGCTCCCCAGCCACCACACAACGACTTACCAACGATCACGGCCAGGTCGTATCGCTGGTCGTGATCGTTGGTAAGTCGTTTAGTGTAACGGTACCTTAAGGTTCATTTAGATAAGCTAATAATCAGAAACAAACACTAGTTTGCCCATTGTGCGCGCATAGCCTGACACTGTTTAATCAGTAAGTGCAGTGTAGCCGATGTAGGGACAAAGCATTCGGAAAATAGGAGTGCAACGCTCGGATCACTATTAGGCTACTTTCCCACGATAAGGGTTTTGAGTTTTTGATGTTGCAGATTTTGCAGGTTTTCTGCTCCATTTCTGCACCCATTAAGTGAAATGGGGTATTTGAATAGGTATTTCTAAAATACGCAGCGTAAAGTAGCCACTAAAACCTCATTATGGGAACGTAGCTTTAATTCACACATTTCTAGGAGGAATAACAGAAATGTAACAAAGCCTTGAAAGAATAGATGGTTCAGCATTGTTATTTTAAAGGAATGCAGGTATTTAAAGGGAACCTGTCACCATATTTTCCTAAATAATCTACGGCCACCAGATGTGACAGCATTATATAATTCTTTTATATATGACTCCAATTTGCCCTGTAAGGCTATGTGCACACGTTGCGAACTCTCTGCGGATCCGCAGCGTTTTTTGCAGTGCAGAAATGCTGCAGATCCACAATTGATTTACAGTACAATGTAAATCAATGAGAAAAAAAATGCTGTGCACACTTTGCAGAAAATCCGCTGCGGAAACGCTGCGGTTTAACCCCTTTCTGCCAGCTGACGGAATAGTACATCAGCTGGCAGAACCCCTGCTTTGAGGTGGGCTCCGGCGGTGAGCCCACCTCAAAGCCGCGACATGTCAGCTGTTTTGTACAGCTGATATGTTCGCGCAATGAGCGCGAGCGGAATCGCGATCCTCCCGCGCCCATTAACTAGTTAAATGCAGCTGTCAAATGCTGACAGCGGCATTTAACCAGCGCTCCCAGCACGTGGCCGCTGGTGCTCGCACCGCTGACCCCGTCACATGATCGGGGGTCATCGGTGCATTGCCATAACAACCAGAGGTCTCCTTGAGACCTCTATGGTTATTGATGGCCGATTGCTTTGCGTGCCACCCTGTGGTCGGCGTTCAAAGCAACCCTGCATTTCTGCTACATAAAGGTGATCTGTGCTTCACCTCTATGTAGCAGAGGTGATCGAGTTGTGCATGCCAAAATTTAAAAAAAAAAGTGTTTAAAAATATATAAAAAAATATATATAAGTTCATATCACCCCCCTTTCGCCCCAATCAAAATAAAACAATAAAAAAAAAAAAAATCAAACCTGCACATATTTGGTATCGCCGCGTTTAGAATCGCCCGATCTATCAATAAAAAAAAAAAGATTAACCTGATCGCTAAATGGCAAAGTGAGAAAAAAAATCAAAATGCCAAAATTACGTTTTTTTGGTCGCCGCACAATTGCATTAAAATGCAATAACGGGCGATCAAAAGAATGTATCTGCACCAAAATGGTATCATTAAAAACGTCAGCTCGGCACGCAAAAAATAAGCCCTCACCTGACACCAGATCACAAAAAATGGAGACGCTACCGTTATCGGAAAATTGCGCAATTTTTTAAAAAAAATTTTTTTAGCAAAATTTGAATTTTTTTGCACTTCTTAGATAAAAGAGAACCTAGACATGTTTGGCGTCTATGAACTCGTAATGACCTGGAGAATCATAATGGCAGGTTAGTTTTGGCATTTAGTGAACCTAGCAAAAAAGCTAAGCAAAAAACCAGTGTGAGATTGCACTTTTTTTGCAATTTCATCGCACTTGGAATTTTTTTCACCGTTTTCTGTTACACGACATGGTAAAACCAATGGTATCTTTAAAAAGTACAACTCATCCCGCAAAAAATAAGCCCTCACATGGCCATATTGATGAAAAAATAAAAAAGTTATGGCTCTGGAAATAAGGAAAGCGAAAAACGAAAAAAAAAACTCCGAGGGTGAAGGGGGTTAAAAGAAGTAGCATGTCACTTCTTTTTTCTGAATCTGCAGCGTTTTTGTACCTATTCCATTATAGAAAACCTCAGGGGTAAAAACACAGCAAATCTGCAGCAAAAACGCTGCGGAACCGCACAAAAAACGCGACAAATCCACAGGTGCGTTTTCTGCCAGGAGAGGCAGAAATTCCTAAGCCTAATCCGGAACCTGTGCACATAGCCTAAGGCAAAAAAGACGTTTTGATTTTACTCACCTATGGGGTTGTCTGGTCCGATGGTCATCACTGTTCTTTATCCGAGTGAATAAAGATGCACATTTGCTAGCACTCTTCTACATAAGTACAATCCCACAATTGTAATAATAATCTTGTAGTAATGTACACCACTAGATTATAAATATGTAGGTTAAAAGTTTCAGGTGGTAATAAAAAATGCAAATGGAATTCTGTCCTTAGAACAAGTCGCCTACCATGTGGTTGCACCATTTGGATGTAGTGGAGGAGATCCATGCTGCTATTGGTGGTGTCCGACTTGCAAATGGGACTAAGTAAAATCAGTGGTTGCAGTGGAGCATCTAGTCGTGTGGAACAAGGACTGCACATGTTGAGCCAGGAGCGCTCCAGCCGGTAGCATCCCTGGACACCTGGCAGGAAGAACATAGCCGACAATGCTGGAGACGGCGTGTGACGTCACAGTAGTATGGAGTCTCAAAGACCAAAAAGCTGTCCAGCACGTTTCGGGGAATACACGGTTCCCCTTCATCAGGATAACTGTACAGTTACAGTACATCAATCCACCAATATTAAACTTAGTGCATGCTGCATGGTGTTGCTAATAGAATAAGTGCTAATTTAATTTGTTCCATAATAACAACAAATAAATGAACTTGTGTCCCTACATGTATTTTCATTATTTTAGTCATAAATCTTTTGTAAAATGTAATAGATAATGTATAATATATATAGTAATTTTTTTACTTTATTATGAGCTAACTCAATAAAACGGGGGTAAAGGACAGAAGGGTAAAGGAGGGGGGAGAGGGTAGGGAAAGGAAAGGTTGGTAAAAAGTGAAATTGAGAAAAAAAGAAGTCCCTTACAGGGGGGTTGTGATTATCTCTAAAATGTCTTGACAAAGGATAGCCTACAGCTAGAGCAAAAATTAAGAGACCACTGCACAGTTTGCTAGAAATCAGCTTCTCTACATGTCTGACAGACATTCCATTCCAGTGTCCATTGAACTCCAACCAGAGTACTTACCGGTAATGTGCTTCTGATTAGGTGATCACCTGAACCAAATCCTATTTAACGAAGGAAAGCATAAAAAACACTGCTGTGGTGTTCACAAGTCCCTTGCAATAGGACAAGCTGGATGGCAAAACAAGTGTTAGTAATATCCCAAAAGTAATATGAATGAAAAAAATGACTTAACCATGCCAAAGGAGTTGAAAAGAAAAGTCTTGAGTGAGGAAAAGGGCTCAATTCTGGCTTTACTAGCAGAGGGACACAGTGAGCGTCATGTTGCCTCCATCCTTTAAATTTTCTAAGACGGCAGTCCATTACGAGGTCAAGCAGCAGACATTGGAGACAACAAAGCTACAGACCGGCAGAGGGCGAAAACGACTCTCCACTGACCGGGATGACCATCATCTTATTCGACTGTCACTCAGTAACTGCAAAAGGAATGGCAAATGGCAGCTGGAGTGAAGTGCACGGCAACAAGAACAGTTCGTAACAGGCTCTTCAAGGCAGGGCTCATGTCATGTAAAGCTAGAAAAAAGCCGTTCATCAATGAGAAGCAAAGGAGAGCCAGGATGAAGTTTGCCAAAGACCATAAGGATTGGACCATAGAGGACTGGAGTAAGGTACTCTTCTCTGATGAGTCTAATTTTCAGCTTTACCCAACACCTGGTCGTCTAATGGTTAGATGGAGACCTAGAGAGAAGAAGAACTGCTTAAATTTTTGTACTAGGAGTGGCATAAGGTCACCCAGAAGCAGTGTGAAAGACTGGTGGAAAGCATGCCAAGACGCATGAAAGCTGTGATTAAAAATCATGGTTATTCCACAAAATATTGATTTGTGAACTCTTCCTGAGTTAAATATTAGTATTATTGTTTCTAAATGATTATGAACTTGTTTTTTTTTTTTTTGCATTATTTGAGGTCTGCAAGCAATGCATTTTTTTGTTATTTTGACCATTTCTCATTTTCAGAAAAAAAATATAAAATTTATTGCTGGTAACTTCAGAGACTTGTTGTCAGTAGTTTATAGAATAAAAGAACAATTTACATTTTACTCATATAAGCCTATGGGTGCGAGTGAGACAGCGCACACCACTCGGATAACATCCGAGTGATGTGCGCTATAAGCGGACCCCAGCAATGGAGGAGATGGAGAAATTAATTTCTCCGCCTCCTCCGCAGCTGTGCTCCGATCCTCCCTGTGCGAGAGAATCGGAGCACAGACGCATGACACTCGGCTCCTGCTCTGCTGCGAGCAGGAGCCGAGTGTCATTAGCATATCGCATCCGATGCTCTTGCATCGGATGCAATACGCTAGTGTGACCCCGGCCTTAAGGCTACAATATGGACTTCCTAGAAGCCTCCCTAATGGAGGTCCAAATTACTGCTAGAACTAATCTGATTTACATTAATAAGTTACCATTAGAACCGCTAAATTTACAAGAAGAAATTAAAAAAATTCTGATTATTTCCCAATATCATACAAATAATGATGCTTTCAAGAGAATAGTAAACAAATATTGGCATATCCTCCAGCAGGACAACATTATGGAACACTTTACTGTATCCCAGTGATTCTGAGATTCTTTTTTGCTACACATTGTACTTTTTAGTGGTAAATTTAGGCCATTAATTTTTACGTTTATTTGTGAAAATTTCACAATTTTCAAACCTTTAATATGCTCTTAAACAAGATAGTTATTTTACATAACATAGTTCACATAGAACATTTACCACGTTTCTATTTTACATCAGCATTATCTTTGAAACATAAGCTTTTATCCCTTCTAACTTCCTAAAAATAGTCAGCAATTTCTCCTTTTTCCAACAAAATTTGCAAAGCAATTTTTTATTTTTTAGGTACCACTTCACATTTGAAGTGACCTTGAGGGGCCTATAAGACAGAAAATGGCCAAAACAGACACTTTTTGTAAAAAAAAAAAAAAAAACACCCCTCAAAGTGCTCAAAACCACATTCAGTAACTTTATTAACCCTTCAGGTGCTTGACAGGAATTAAAGCAATGAGGAATGAAAAGTGCTTCACAGAATTTTATCGAGCTGTGAAAATGAAAAAAAATATACTTTTCCCACAAAATTGTTGGTTTTGCCTCAAATTTTTAATTTCCAAAAGGGCAACAGTAACATACCCTGAGTACACAGATACCCCATATGTGGTGGAAAACTATTGTTTGGGCTCATGGCAAAGCTTGGAAGAGAAGGAGCACCAACTGAACTGGAGCTCAATTTTGGCTGGCATTGATTGAGGGATGCCATGACACATTTAAAGAGCCCCTGACCTGACAAAATAGCAGTGACCCCATTTTGGAAACTACACCTTTTGACAAATTCATTTAGGGATGTATTGAGCATTTTTAACCCTCAGGCGATTCACAGAATTGTATGACATTAGTCTGAGTAAATTGAAAATGAACCTTTTTTAGAGAAAACTAAGACTGCATTTGTTACAAAATTTCTCCAGAGTACACCAATACCCCATATGTGGTCAAAAAACTACTTTTGAGGCACAGTGCATAGCTCAGAAGGGAAGAAGCCCCATATCGGAGTTCAAATTTTGCTAATATGGTTTGATAGTGTCATATAACATTGGCAGAACCCCCTGAGGTGCCCGAACAGAAGAACGCCTCCATAAATGACCCAATTTTACAAACTACAACCCCAATGAATTCATCTAGGGGTGTAGTGATCATATTGACTCGACGAGTGTGTCATAGAATTTTATGCCGTTTTGTAGTGAAGGAAAAAATAATACATTTTTACTACAAAATGTTGTTTTAGCATCAAATCTTACATTTTCATGTGGGAAAATGGGTAAAAATGGCATCAAAATTTGTCACTCAATTTCTGCTGAATGTGGCAAAACCCCATGTGTGGCTGTACAGTACTGCTTAACTGCATGATGAGACTCGGGAGGGACGAAGCACAATTTCACTCTTGGAGAACAAATTATCATAGAATAGTTTGCCGACTCCATATACAGAGCCCTTAGGTGCCAGAAGAGCAGAATCCTCTCTTAAGTGACCCCATTTTGGAAATTACACCCCTCTGGGAATTTATCTACAGGTGTAGTGATGATTTTGACTCCACGGGTATTTTTCAGACACAATGTAACAATTATGTATGTACTAAGGAATCTGATAGCGTGAGATAAAACCAGTCTGAGAACAAAGCTGCAGCAAAAAGGTGTATTTAACAAAATAGAAATGCAAAAAGAACTAGCATAGATATTCCTGCAATTGAAATGAGGTGCACAGCACAATATAGTAAATCACAGCAAACTGAATAGCGGGGCACGACCGCTAGTACGAACCAGTCCAACAAGGATCTGACGCAGGAGCGAACAAGACACCTAACCCCTTTCTGACCTCGGACGGGATAGTACGTCCGAGGTCAGAAGCCCCGCTTTGATGCAGGGCTCCGCGGTGAGCCCGCATCAAAGCCGGGACATGTCAGCTGTTTTGAACAGCTGACATGTGCCCGTAATAGGCGCGGGCAGAATCGCGATCTGCCCGCACCTATTAACTAGTTAAATGCCGCTGTCAATCGCAGACAGCGGCATTTAACTACCATTTCCGGCCGGGCGGCCGGAAATGACGTCATCGCCGACCCCCGTCACATGATCGGGGGTCGGCGATGCTTCAGAATGGTAACCATAGAGGTCCTTGAGACCTCTATGGTTACTGATCCTCGGCAGCTGTGAGCGCCACCCTGTGGTCGGCGCTCACAGCACACCTCCATTTCTGCTACATAGCAGCGATCTATGTAGCAGAGCCGATCGCGTTGTGCCTGCTTCTAGCCTCCCATGAAGGCTATTGAAGCATGGCAAAAGTAAAAAAAAAAAAAAGTTTAAAAAAAATGTGAAAAAAATATAAAAGTTTAAATCGCCCCCCTTTCGCCCCAATCAAAATAAATGAATAAAAAAAAAAAAAATAAAATCTACACATATTTGGTATCGCCGCGCTCAGAATCGCCCGATCTATCAATTAAAAAAAAGCATTAACCTGATCGCTAAACGGCGTAGCGAGAAAAAAAAAGCGAAACGCCAGAATTACGTTTTTTTTGTCGCTGCGACATTGCATTAAAATGCAATAACGGGCGATCAAAAGAACGTATCAGCACCAAAATGCTATCATTAAAAACGTCATCTCGGCACGCAAAAAATAAGCCCTCAACCGACCCCAGATCATGAAAAATGGAGACGCTATGGGTATCGAAAAATGGCGCAATTTTTTTTTTTTTTTTTTAGCAAAGTTTGGAATTTTTTTTCACCACTTAGACACCTAACATGACTAGGTTATTTTTTATCTATGAACTCGTAATGACCTGGAGAATCATAATGGCAGGTCAGTTTTAGCATTTAGTGAACTTAGCAAAAAAGCCAAACAAAAAACAAGTGTGGGATTGCACTTTTTTTGCAATTTCACCCCACTTGGAATTTTTTTTCCCATTTTCTAGTACACGACATGCTAAAACCAATGATGTCGTTCAAAAGTACAACTCGTCCCGCAAAAAATAAGCCCTCACATGGCCAAATTGACGGAAAAATAAAAAAGTTATGGCTCTGGGAAGGAGGGGAGTGAAAAACGAACACGGAAAAACGAAAAATCCCAAGGTCATGAAGGGGTTAAACGAGGAAGTCCAGTAAGGATATTAGTATGAATGCGCACAGTACTTAAACGTGGGAATCCAGCAAAAGTGTAGAGGGAATGCACACAGTACTTAAACGAGGAAGTCCAGCAATAACTTAATCACACATGAGCACAGCACTTGTTTGTGGAAGTTCAATAATTCGCAGATGGCGCATTGTGAGAATGAAGTCTTGGGAAAGGAAGGATGAGGGAAAAAGAGGGAGAGCGCTATCTAAGCGTAGCAGATGAGTAAATCTTTCTTGGTGAGAAAAGTACAACTTGAATCTTGCTCACCTGGTGTGGTTGTGCAAGGAGGCACAACACTGGGAAAAGTTTTGCAAACAAGGGTGATCCTTCCACTGGTGTGCTGCCCGTCACAGCCGTTCCAGAGGCGAGAGGCAGCACCCAAGACAACCCCGGTCAGGATCCAGGAGCACACAGAAGATGGAAGGCAGCTGAATGTGGCGAGGCAGTCCGCCGAGTAATGAGCAGCAAAAGCAGGAAGTTCACCAGCAACAGGCAGAAGCTCAGGAGCCAACAGCACAAAATACTCAGGCACAGGAGAACACATGACCCGGACTTAAATAATCAGGACAGACAGGAAGTTCCATGACAGGGCGAGATATATGACTCCATCTTGGATCAGGGCGTACAGGCACAAAGGAAAGTCCGGAATCCTTACACATAAGCAGCAGTGGATGTTGGCGAGTGAAAATTGCAAATCTGCCAGCGTAGTACATTAGTGCCTATACATTATGCCTAGCTTGTACTTCTGGAGACTTGCACCCTATAACTTAAGTTGGCTCTCATCACTACAGAAGTGACAAGCACGTGGATGCTAAATATGATTTAGGCACACTGGGGCTCAGAAGGGAGAGGGACATTAGAGCCGGGTATTGGGGTCGGTTATTGGAGAACTCCCAGTAAGTCTACGTTCACACTAGCGTTATGCTAGTTTGCGTCGGGCGACGCAGCGGCGACGCATGCGTCATGCGCCCCTATATTTAACATGGGGGACGCATGCGTTTTTGTTTGTTGCGTTGTGCGACGCATGCGTCTTTTTTGCCGCAAGCGTCGGACCAAGAAAACGCAGCATTTTTGCGTGCGTTTTGCCGCATTTTTGCGTGCGTTGTGCGTTGCGTCGCCGACGCAGCGGCGCACAACGCTAATGTGAACGTAGCCTAAGTGCATGGTCTATACACCTCCGATTCCAATACACCCCAATACAATCACTGCCAACTCTCCACAACAACAAAAGGAATCAAACAATCATTTATACAAGCCAATGGGACACCCGTCACAGGTAGTGTTTGGCTTCAGGGTTTCGATTTACAGAGCAAGATGTACAGAGCTATTAAATGTTATATATTTAAAGGTAGGCAGTGTTTATAAAAAAATATGTAAAGAAAAGATGATAAAAAATGGGAACAAAACAATACAGTATATACAATCACATAGAATAAAATGGATAACAGAAGAAAAGTACTAAACCTGTGTCACAGAAATGGCAAAGAGCTTAGCGGAGGGAGCTACGTCTTAGGAAAACTGACTGAACCACCGCAAGCTGTACTTTTCAGAACTGACAAAAGGCCAAAACCCAAACTCTGATTGTTATTAGGGCAAGGTTACACTCACATACCTTGGTGAGCTCATATGAGGGCTGGTTGTGGGAATTGCTAGGTCTTTTTTTAAGTTTGAGATCCCCAACTTTCAGGATATCTTCGCCCCTGGAAGTTCCAGGCTTGAGAAATTGTCTTCATGTCTCCTATCGCAATATTACTTTTCTGTAGAGATGAAACATGGCATGGATATCATCATCCATCTGATAATATTAAGTTGATGGTGTTAGAATGGCCTTACTGTGATGTGATTAAATTATTTTCGTACCTTCACTACGACACCGAAAATATATCTCCCATAAATATCGTATTAATGCTAACTGCAATAGAAATACACATGCTTACATACCTAGGTGTACTAACAATGAGGTTATGAATTGTTGTAAGAGGGATTTTCTGCCACTCTGAATGCACTTTGGCATGCAAATCATCAAAATCAGCTGCTGGCAGCTCTTTACAATTACTGACCAATGACGTCCCAGATGTGCTCAATGTGAGACAAGTACAGAGACCGTGTCGGCCATTGTAACATGTTTAGGTCATGCAGGCTGCTCACAGTAGTACAAGCATAATGCAGCCTGGCGCAGTAGAGTTGAAAAACAGCTCCTGAGACATTAGAGAAATGGCCGTATCACGGCTTCCACAGCCAAATCAATGTAAGGCTGGTAATCTACTAGAATAAATACTATAGGGGTCTTGATACCATGCATTATACCACCCACATCATAATGATTATAATCAATATTATCCATGTGAAGTTGCCTCATGAAGACCTCATCATGGTTTTGCCCACGTGGCCTCCAGTAAATTGAGATTTTTTGCAAATGTTGCCATTTTTTTCATCACTTGCACATCATTAACATGTTTATTGATCCTGTGATTCCCATAATTCCATAATTTTCCTCTTGGTGTTGCAATTTCAATGTTGAGGAGTGTGCTAGTAATTTTTCATTACTGAAGCGATGAGCTTTGCTGGAAAGACACATACTCTGGCTGCAGTGCACTTCTACTGGTTGGTATCTTCTCAATGGGAAGCTGATTTACAGTTACATGAAGAGTTGTGACCGCGGTTCAGATTTCTTCAATGTTTCAGGGTACTTAATTTCTCAATATTCATGACTGGTGACTGCAATAGGAAATTAAGCAACTTCTCACTGATTGTAACAGTAATATTAGTGTGAAACTATATGATAAACTGTTACATCACTTTAGAGAGTGATTGGTAAAAGATTGTATTTTAATGGGGTTTTTCCACTATTATAACTTGGGGTGTATATCTGACAGCAGCATTTAATGTGATCGCCCCAGAAATGTGTCACTAATACTGCTCATTGGCACCCGTGTCACATGACCGTGAGTTGCTGATGGGTTGGCATAACAACCTGGGGTCTGCAGGAGACCCCTGTGTTTGCCATTGCTATGAGCGCCGCCCGGCCGTCGGTATTCCTAGTAAGGGAGCATTTCTGCTACACACAGGTGATCTGATCTTCGCCTGTGTGTAGCAGAGGTGATCGGACAACTGCAGCTTCTAGTCTCCCATGGAGACTATTGAAGCATGGAAAAAGTAAAAAAAAACAAGTTTTTAAAAATATAGAAAAAACAAAAATTAAAGTTCAAATCATCCCCCTTTCGCCCCATTCAAAATAATACAAAAAAAGTACACGTTTGGTATTGCCACGTTAAGAATCGCCCAATCTATCAAGTTCTAAAAGGAATTAATCCGATCGGTAAATGGCGTAGCGGAAAAAAAGTCAAAGCGCCATAATTATGTTTTTTTTGGCTGCTGCAGCAATGCATTGAAATGCAATAACAGGGGATCAAAAGATCGAATCCACACGAAAATGGTATCATTAAGGCTATGTGCACACGTAGGAAAAGAGGTGCAGAATTTTCTGCACAAAATCCTCATCTCCTGGCAGAATCCGCAGCCGCGGATTTGCTGTGGTTTTCATGCGGGTTTTTATGTGGAATTGATGCGGATTTTCTGCGTTTTTTGCCACTACGGATTTTTAACATGGAGGGGTGCAGAAACGCTGCAGATCCGCACAAAAGAAGTGACATGCACTTTGAAATCGGCAGCAATTCCGCACTGATTTTTCTCCACAGCTTTTTTTTTTTTATCCCATTGAATAACATTGTACTGTACATCACAGTGCGGATCTGCAGCGTTTCTGCGCGGAAAAATCCGCTGCGGATCCGCAGCAAATCTGCATCGTGTGCACATAGCCAAGAGCGTCGGCTCGGCATGCAAAAAATAAGCCCTCACCCAACCCCAGATCACGAAAACTGAAGACTCTATGGGTCTCGGAAAATGACGCATTTTTTAACAAACTTTCGATTTTTTTTTCACCATTTAAATAAAAAACAATCTATACATGTTTGGTATTTATGAACTTAATGACCTGGAGAATCATAAAGGCAGGTCAGTTTTAGCATTTGGTGAAAATGGTAAAAAAAAATCCCCCAAAAACCAGTTGTGGAATTGCACATTTTTTGTAATTTCGCCTCACTTGGAATTGTTTTTCTCATTTTCGAGTACACGACATGGTAAAACCAATGGTGTTTTTCAAAAGGACAACTCGTTCTGCAAAAAACAAGCCATATTGACCGAAAATAAAAAAAGTTATGGCTCAGGGAAGGAGAGCAAAAAACAAACGCAAAAACTAAAAAAGGTCCCAAAAATGACTGTTCAAACCAAGCAAGGTGCTTGGTGCAGCTTTGGTATGGCTACACAGTTCATTTCACCTTCCAATCTACCTGTTCTTCATATATCTCCTCCCTTCTCTGGCACCTGTGAAGCCAAAGCTGTCAATTAAGAGGGTTTGGAGGTAGATGAGGAGGAGGACTGAACTGCCTGACCACACTACGGGTACACATAGTGCCTTACTTGGTTTGAACAGTCATTTTGTGCAGACAGACTCCTTTTAAGATGTAATATATATTAGTGATTACGAGTGTCTGGCTGCTGTGATACGAATAATTTGGAATCAAAGAACTGTAATGACAGTAAAGCAAAGGGTCAATCTCCTTTCTCTCTATTTCTCCCAATTTGACGCTTTGTAGATGCAGCAGTATAGTATAGTATAATGCAACATTGCTGCATTCTCTCTCTACTCCAGTCTTGATGGAGTAAAAGAAACGATGAATTCATTAAGAGGTGAACGACTCCAGCGACTGGAGTAACATTTCTTAAGTAAAAAATGCTGCCACTTTTCCTAAATGAGATGGGCAGGCATGGCCATGCCGGTCCCGGCTCAGCCCTAGACCTGCAAATTTTGGCGGAGATGATTCAAAGTGGCGTGAAAACACCACAAGTTGTAGATTGTTTGTACAACTCCTAATTTGCAACTTTTCAAAGCTTTTACTCCACTTTTGTGGCATGAAAGCTGTGATGAATTGGCCCCTCTATTAATACTTAAAATTATAGTTTTATTATAAGTCTTTAACATTTTAGCTTGAGGACCGATGGAGAAAATGTCACATTTGACTCTTTAGACATAAACTGTAGTGATTTGTAAATGGTTGATACAAATGTAATACAGGTGTTTCTCACAAAATTAGAATATCATCAAAAAGTTAATTTGTTTCAGTTCTTTAATACAAAAAGTGAAACTCATATATAGAGTCATTACAGAGTGATTATTTCAAGTGTTTATTTCTGTTAATGTTGATGATTATGGTTTGCAGCCAATGAAAACCCAAAAGTCATTATCTCAGTAAATTAGAATACTTTATAACAGATTGAAAAATTATTTTAAAATCCAAAATGTTGGCCTACTGAAATGTATGTTCAGTAAATGCACTCAATACTTGGTTGAGGCTTCTTTTGCATCAATTACTGCATCAATGCAGCATGGCATGGAGGCGATCAGCCTGTGGTGCTGCTGAGGTGTTATGGAAGCCCAGGTTGCTTTTATAGCAGCCTTCAGCTCATCTGCATTGTTGGGTCTGGTGTCTCATCTTCCTCTTGACAATACTCTATAGATTCTCTATGGGGTTAAGGTCAGCTGAGTTTGCTGTGGCCAATCAAGCACAGTAATACTGTTGTTTTTAAACTAGCTATTGGTACTTTTGGCAGTGTGGACAGGTGCCAAGTCCTGCTGGAGAATGAAATTTACATCTCTGTAAAGCTTGTCGGCAGAGGGAGGCATGAAATGCTCTAAAATTTCCTGGTAGACGGATGCGCTGACTTTGGTCTTGATAAAACACAGTGGACGTATACTAGCAGATGACATGGCTCCCCAAACCATCACTGATTGTGGAAACTTCACACTAGACCTCAAGTAGCTTGGATATTGTGCCTCTCCACTCTTCCTCCAGACTCTGGGACCAAATGAAATGCAAAATTTACTTTCATCTGAAAAGAACACCTTGGACCACTGAGCAACAGTCCAGTTCTTTTTCTCCATGGACCAGGTAAGATCCTTCTGGAGTTGCCTATTGGTCATGAATGGCTTGAAACAAGGAATGTGATACTCATAGCCCATGTCCTGTGTGGTGGCTCTTGAAGCAATGACTCCAGCAGCAGTTCACTCTTTGTGAATCTCCCACATTTTTTTTGAATGGCCTTTTTGGAACAATCCTTTCAAGGCTGCGGTTATCCTGATTACTCGTGCACCTTTTTCTACCACACTTTTTCCCTCCCTCCACTCAACTTTTAAATTAATGTGCTTGGATACAGCACTCTGTGAACAGCCAGCTTTTTTTTTTTTTATTAGCAATGACCTTTTTTGGATTACCCTCATTGTGGAGTGTGTCAATGACTGCCTTCTGGGCTTCTGTCAAGTCAGCAGTCTTTCCCATGATTGTGAAGCCTACTGAAAGCGACTACGGGGCCTTTATTAAAGGGAACCTGTCACCTGAATTTGGCGGGACCAGTTTTGGGTCATATGGGCGGAGTTTTCAGGTGTTTGATTCACCCTTTCCTTACCCGCTGGCTGCATGCTGGCTGCAATATTGGATTGAAGTTCATTCTCTGTCCTCCATAGTACACGCCTGCACAAGGCAAGATTGCTTTGCACAGGCGTGTACTATGGAGGACAGAGAATGAACTTCAATCCAATATTGCAGCCAGCATGCAGCCAGCGGGTAAGCAAAGGGTGAATCAAACACCCGAAAACTCCGCCCATATGACCCAAAACCAGTCCCGCCAAATTCAGGTGACAGAGTCCCTTTAAATGTGTATGAATCCTTTTGCAGGTGTTTTTTGTTAATTTTACTGAGATAATGACTTTTGGGTTTTCATTGGCTATAAGCCATAATCATCAACATTAGCAGAAATAAACACGTGAAACAGATCACTCAGGATGACTCTATATAATGAGTTTCACTTTTTGTATTGAAGAACTGAAATAAATTAACTTTTTGATATTCTAATTTTGTGAGAAGCACCTTTATGTATTGTAAGATTGCCCTTACTAACAGGTAGGGGATTACTCGCTTGGCACGGGATTTAAGCACACGGGCACAAATTTTCAACACAAATCAGTCCATATGGTTTATTTTCAAGTCCTAAAACGTGTCATAAGCCAGGTTACCAATCACCGGCTTACATATAGTCCATTACACACTGTATCATTGGCTTGCATTATCCCTTTGCAGCAACTAAACGCGCTGGTCCTCTTCTGACCAGTTGCCGTGGGTTACCACACGGTTCATAGAAACAATTAGACTAGCATAGTCTGTTGACTATGGTACCTTCTGGGAGCTCCTGCTCCACCTGCTGACTCCTTGTCAGTCCTCACTCTTGGGAAGGCTGCCAAACGGGGATCACTAACTTGCCTGGTAGGCACACATTAGTCAGTCCAGACCCACCGAAGGACTGTAGCTTCCCCACACAGTAGCTGGCACTGGCTCTGCAGATCCCTGTCCTCACCTCATGCTGTTCAGGGATCCGGTCCTATTCCCAGGACCTCCCAACACCCAGGTTACTCAGGATCACCCAGGTGGCCTGTCTGGGTACTATTCAGGACGTCCATCCCCGGCTGGGACCGTCCAATACCCAGGCCACCAGTAGAAAAGCCCCACCATGTGCTCTTCAGGAAGCCTCCTCCCAGGTCTTCCAACACAGGCTTCAAACAGGAAACTCACAGCGACATGTGACCCACACCCTGGTCACATTATATATCTTTAACGACTCCCCTGGGTGGGAGTGTGGGTGTGTGGCCAGTTTGTCCCGCCCATCTCACATAACTAGCCCTGCTAGCCACCCATGATAAACATACCAAACACTTGTGGGACTATAGGTCCCAGAACACCACATTGCTTCAGGCTGGCAGCGCAGAGTCTTCTGCTCTGCGACACACGTATTCGCCATTCACAATACTGCCGGATTTGATCACATTACCACATCCATGCATGGAACTGTCATGCACTCTCACGGCCTCAATACGCCTCCGTGCGTATACTGGGGAGACTATGCAGCGCCTCCTACCTGTTACAGGGGTCACTGCATCACAGTATGTATGTTGGATAATTTTCATCAGTTTGGTTGCTGCTCCATATAAATAATTCTTCTGCTGTTTAGTAGAAATATGGGAAACCTATTCTGATTTAGAGAGTACATTGTAGATCAAACTATTTTACAAATGATCATGTATTAAAGTAATTTTAAATGTAAAACATTGAGAGGTGAGAAGAGCAGGTTTTACCAGCGGAATGTAGCCCCACTTCCACATCTGCATCCCAGCTTCTATCACTAACCACTTCTCTAGGCCTCTCACAGCTCTCAACCTCTGAGACACACAAAGACGGTAACACCCTTGACCTGGTCTTCGCCTAGCTCTGCTCAATCTCCTACCTAGATAACTCACCGCTTCCCCTCTCTGACCACAACATTCTCTCCTTCACACTCACAAATCCTCGCCCACCCCAGCACACTCCTACCTACCGCACATTGAGAAATCTACATGCCAATAACCCTCATACACTTTCAGACTCCCTACACTCATCATTGTCCCCAATCTCTTCTTTTTCCTGTCCTGATCTGGCTGTACATCACTTCAATGGCACTCTTAGAAGCACCCTTGACCAAGTAGCGCCCTGTTGTGAATTCTGTGGCAGAGCTCCCTCTTGTGGTCACAAGTGGTACTTCGGCTGATTCTCTGTGAGCTTCCGTTGGTGGAGGAAAGTGGTACTGCGGCTTCTGAGTTTCCTTCCTCAGGTGATATGGTGAAGTCGTTAGGTGCTGCTCTATTTAACTCCACCTAGTGCTTTGATCCTGGCCTCCAGTCAATGTTCTAGTATTGGACCTGTCTCCTCCTGGATCGTTCCTGTGGCCTGCTGCTCTGCATAGCTAAGTTATTATTTGCTATTTGTTTGCTGTTTTTTCTGTCCAGCTTGTCTATTTGTTTTTTCCTGCTTGCTGGAAGCTCTGGGACGCAGAGGGTGTACCTCCGTGCCGCTAGTTCGGTACGGAGGGTCTTTTTGCCCCCTTTGCGTGGTTTTTGTAGGGTTTTGTGTTGACCGCAAAGTTACCTTTCCTATCCTCGCTCTGTTCAGAAAGTTGGGCCTCGCTTTGCTAAATCTATTTCATCTCTACGTTTGTCTTTTCATCTTAACTCACAGTCATTATATGTGGGGGGCTGCCTTTTCCTTTGGGGATATTTCTCTGAGGCAAGGTAGGCTTATTTTCTATCTTCAGGCTAGCTAGTTTCTCAGGCCGTGCCGAGTTGCATATGGAGCGTTAGGCGCAATCCACGGCTGCCTTTAGTGTGGTTGGAGAGGATTAGGGATTGCGGTCAACAGAGTTCCCACGTCTCAGAGCTCGTTCTTGTTTTTTGGGTTATTGCCAGGTCACTGTATGTGCGCTGACCTCTATGTCCATTGTGGTACTGAAATACCTTTCATAACAGTACTGGAGGCCAAAAGTACTAATGATTCTCAATAGAGGGAAAAAAGAAGTTCTGAGACCATTTTTTTTTCTTTGCACTGTGTTTTGCCTTTTTTTCCCCCTAGACATTTGGGTAGTTCAGGACACAGGTGTGGACATGGATATTCAGGGTCTGTGCTCTTCATTGGATAATCTCGTTATAAATGTACAAAAGATTCAAGATTTGGTGGTTCAGAAGCCTATGTTAGAACCAAGAATTCCTATTCCTGATTTGTTTTATGGTGATAGAGCCAAGTTTGTGAATTTCAAAAATAATTGCAAACTGTTTCTGGCCTTGAAACCTCGCTCCTCTGGTGATCCAGTTCAACAAGTGAGAATTGTTATTTCTTTTTTGCGTGGCGATCCTCAGGACTGGGCATTTTCCCTTGCGCCGGGGGATCCTGCATTAAGTAATATTGATGCGTTTTTCCTGGCGCTCGGATTGCTGTACGATGAGCCTAATTCAGTGGATCAGGCAGAGAAGAATTTGCTGGCTCTGTGTCAGGGTCAGGATGAGATAGAGGTATATTGTCAGAAATTTAGAAAGTGGTCTGTACTCACTCAGTGGAATGAAGGTGCGCTCGCGGCTATTTTCAGAAGAGGTCTCTCTGAAGCCCTTAAGGATGTCATGGTGGGATTTCCTATGCCTGCTGGTCTGAATGAGTCTATGTCTTTAGCCATTCAGATCGGTCGACGCTTGCGCGAGCGTAAATCTGTGCACCATTTGGCAGTATTACCTGAGCTTAAACCTGAGCCTATGCAGTGCGATAGGACTTTGACCAGAGTTGAACGGCAAGAACACAGACGTCTGAATGGGCTGGGTTTCTACTGTGGTGATTCCACTCATGCTATCTCTGATTGTCCTAAGCGCACTAAGCGGTTCGCTAGGTCTGCCACCATTGGTACGGTACAGTCAAAATTTCTCCTGTCCGTTACCTTGATCTGCTCTTTGTCATCGTATTCTGTCATGGCATTTGTGGACTCAGACGCTGCTCTGAATTTGATGGACTTGGAGTATGCTAGGCGTTGTGGGTTTTTCTTGGAGCCCTTGCAGTGTCCTATTCCATTGAGAGGAATTGATGCTACGCCTTTGGCCAAGAATAAGCCTCAGTACTGGACCCAGCTGACCATGTGCATGGCTCCTGCACATCAGGAGGTTATTCGCTTTCTGGTGTTGCATAATCTGCATGATGTGGTCGTGTTGGGGTTGCCATGGCTACAAGTCCATAATCCAGTATTAGATTGGAAATCCATGTCTGTGTCCAGCTGGGGTTGTCAGGGGGTACATGGTGATGTCCCATTTCTGACTATTTCGTCATCCACCCCTTCTGAGGTTCCTGAGTTCTTGTCTGATTACCGGGATTTATTTGAAGAGCCCAAGTCCGATACCCTACCTCCGCATAGGGATTGTGATTGTGCTATCGATTTGATTCCTGGTAGTAAATTCCCAAAAGGTCGACTGTTTAATTTATCTGTGCCTGAGCACGCCGCTATGCGGAGTTATGTGAAGGAGTCTTTGGAGAAGGGGCATATTCGCCCGTCATCGTCGCCATTAGGAGCAGGGTTCTTTTTTGTAGCCAAGAAGGATCGTTCACTGAGACCTTGTATAGATTACCGCCTTCTAAATAAGATCACGGTTAAATTTCAGTACCCTTTGCCATTATTATCTGATTTGTTTGCTCGCATTAAGGGGGCTAGTTGGTTCACCAAGATAGATCTTCGTGGTGCGTATAATCTTGTGCGTATTAAGCGAGGCGATGAGTGGAAAACTGCATTTAATACGCCCGAGGGCCATTTTGAGTATCTAGTAATGCCATTCGGACTTGCCAATGCTCCATCAGTGTTTCAGTCCTTTATGCATGACATCTTCCGAGAGTACCTGGATAAATTCCTGATTGTGTACTTAGATGACATTTTGATCTTCTCGGATGATTGGGAGTCTCATGTGAAGCAGGTCAGAACGGTGTTTCAGGTCCTGCGTGCTAATTCTTTGTTTGTGAAGGGATCAAAGTGTCTCTTTGGTGTCCAGAAGGTTTCATTTTTGGGGTTCATCTTTTCCCCTTCTACTATTGAGATGGACCCTGTTAAGGTCCAAGCCATCCATAATTGGACTCAGCCGACATCTCTGAAAAGTCTGCAAAAGTTCCTGGGCTTTGCTAATTTTTATCGTCGCTTCATCTGCAATTTTTCTAGTATTGCTAAACCATTGACCGATTTGACCAAGAAAGGTGCTGATGTGGTCAATTGGTCTTCTGCTGCTATGGAAGCTTTTCAAGAGATGAAGCGTCCTTTTTCTTCTGCCCCTGTGTTGTGTCAACCAGATGTTTCGCTTCCGTTCCAGGTCGAGGTTAATGCTTCTGAGATTGGAGCAGGGGCTGTTTTGTCGCAGAGAGGTTCTGATTGCTTGGTGATGAAACCATGCGCCTTCTTTTCCAGGAAGTTTTCGCCTGCTGAGCGAAATTATGATGTGGGAAATCGAGAGTTGCTGGCCATGAAGTGGGCATTCGAGGAGTGGCGTCATTGGCTTGAAGGAGCTAAGCATCGTGTGGTGGTCTTGACTGATCATAAGAACTTGACTTATCTCGAGTCCGCCAAGCGGTTGAATCCTAGACAAGCTCGTTGGTCGTTGTTTTTTGCCCGTTTTGACTTTGTGATTTCATATCTTCCGGGCTCTAAAAATGTGAAGGCGGATGCTCTTTCTAGGAGTTTTGTGCCCGACTCTCCGGGTGTATCTGAGCCGGCGGGTATCCTCAAAGAGGGAGTAATTGTGTCTGCCATCTCCCCTGATTTGCGGCGGGTGCTGCAAAAATTTCAGGCTGATAAACCTGATCGTTGCCGAGCGGAGAAACTGTTTGTCCCTGATAGGTGGACGAATAAAGTTATCTCTGAGGTTCATTGTTCGGTGTTGGCTGGTCATCCTGGAATCTTTGGTACCAAAGCGTTAGTGGCTAGATCCTTTTGGTGGCCATCTCTGTCGCGGGATGTGCGTACTTTTGTGCAGTCCTGTGGGATTTGTGCTCGGGCTAAGCCCTGCTGTTCTCGTGCCAGTGGGTTGCTTTTGCCCTTGCCGGTCCCGAAGAGACCTTGGACACATATCTCTATGGATTTTATTTCAGATCTTCCCGTCTCTCAAAAGATGTCAGTCATTTGGGTGGTCTGTGATCGCTTCTCTAAGATGGTCCATTTGGTACCCTTGTCTAAATTGCCTTCCTCCTCTGATTTGGTGCCATTGTTTTTCCAGCATGTGGTTCGTTTACATGGCATTCCAGAGAATATCGTTTCTGACAGAGGTTCCCAGTTTGTTTCGAGGTTTTGGCGAGCCTTTTGTGGTAGAATGGGCATTGACTTGTCTTTTTCCTCGGCTTTCCATCCTCAGACTAATGGCCAGACCGAACGAACCAATCAGACCTTGGAAACATATCTGAGATGCTTTGTTTCTGCTGATCAGGATGACTGGGTGTCCTTTTTGCCTTTGGCTGAGTTCGCCCTTAATAATCGGGCCAGCTCGGCTACCTTGGTTTCACCGTTTTTCTGCAACTCTGGGTTCCATCCTCGTTTCTCTTCAGGGCAGGTTGAGTCTTCGGACTGTCCTGGTGTGGATACTGTGGTGGACAGGTTGCAGCAGATTTGGACTCATGTAGTGGACAATTTGGCCTTGTCCCAGGAGAAGGCTCAACGTTTCGCTAATCGCAGACGCTGTGTGGGTCCCCGACTTCGGGTTGGGGACTTGGTTTGGTTATCTTCTCGTCATATTCCTATGAAGGTTTCGTCTCCTAAGTTTAAACCTCGTTTTATTGGTCCGTATAGGATTTCTGAGGTTCTTAATCCTGTGTCTTTTCGTCTGACCCTTCCAGATTCTTTTTCCATACATAACGTATTCCATAGGTCATTGTTGCGGAGATACGTGGCACCCGTGGTTCCATCTGTTGATCCTCCTGCCCCGGTTTTGGTGGAGGGGGAGTTGGAGTATATTGTGGAGAAGATTTTGGATTCTCGTGTTTCTAGACGGAAACTCCAGTATCTGGTTAAGTGGAAGGGTTATGCCCAGGAAGATAATTCCTGGGTCTTTGCCTCTGATGTCCATGCTCCCGATCTTGTTCGTGCCTTTCATATGGCTCATCCTGGTCGTCCTGGGAGCTCTGGTGAGGGTTCGGTGACCCCTCCTCAAGGGGGGGGTACTGTTGTGAATTCTGTGGCAGAGCTCCCTCTTGTGGTCACAAGTGGTACTTCGGCTGATTCTCTCTGTGAGCTTCCGTTGGTGGAGGAAAGTGGTACTGCGGCTTCTGAGTTTCCTTCCTCAGGTGATATGGTGAAGTCGTTAGGTGCTGCTCTATTTAACTCAACCTAGTGCTTTGATCCTGGCCTCCAGTCAATGTTCTAGTATTGGACCTGTCTCCTCCTGGATCGTTCCTGTGGCCTGCTGCTCTGCATAGCTAAGTTATTCTTTGCTATTTGTTTGCTGTTTTTTTCTGTCCAGCTTGTCTATTTGTTTTTTCCTGCTTGCTGGAAGCTCTGGGACGCAGAGGGTGTACCTCCGTGCCGTTAGTTCGGTACGGAGGGTCTTTTTGCCCCCTTTGCGTGGTTTTTGTAGGGTTTTGTGTTGACCGCAAAGTTACCTTTCCTATCCTCGCTCTGTTCAGAAAGTTGGGCCTCGCTTTGCTAAATCTATTTCATCTCTACGTTTGTCTTTTCATCTTAACTCACAGTCATTATATGTGGGGGGCTGCCTTTTCCTTTGGGGATATTTCTCTGAGGCAAGGTAGGCTTATTTTCTATCTTTAGGCTAGCTAGTTTCTCAGGCCGTGCCGAGTTGCATAGGGAGCGTTAGGCGCAATCCACGGCTGCCTTTAGTGTGGTTGGAGAGGATTAGGGATTGCGGTCAACAGAGTTCCCACATCTCAGAGCTCGTTCTTGTTTTTTGGGTTATTGCCAGGTCACTGTATGTGCGCTGACCTCTATGTCCATTGTGGTACTGAAATACCTTTCATAACAGCGCCCCTCACCCTCAGAACCTCCAAACACAGAGTGAAACAGACCTGGCTCACATCGCAAACCCGATTTCTCCAGCGAAGCTCTAGATGTGCTGAACGCTTATGGAGGAAAACACGCACACCAGAAGACTTCATACACTTCAAATTTATGTTATTGACCTATAACTCTGCCCTTCACTTCGCCAAACAGACCTACTTCACTACCCTGATCTCCTCACTAGCCAACAACCCCAAGAAACTTTTTGACACCTTTCACTCCCTCCTCAGGCCAAAAGCACAAGCCCCTATCACAGACATTTGTGCTGATGACCTGGCCTCCCACTTTATAGAGAAAATAGACAATATCCATCACGAAATCAGCTCCCAATCACCAAGTTCAGCGACTCCCATCCCTCCCTGCATCTCCCCTGGCTCACTCTCCACATTCGATCCCATCACAGAAGAAGTCTCCAGGCTCCTCTCCTCTTCTCGTTCGACTACATGCACCACCGACCCCATTCCCTCACACCTCCTCCAGTCTCTCTCTCCAGTTGTCACAACTCCCCTTACTACAATCTTTAATCTCTCCCTCTCCTCTGGCATTTTCCCCTCCTCCTTCAAACACTCTATCATTACTCCATTACTAAAGAAACCAGCTCTCTACCCATCTTGCCCAAATAACTACAGACCGGTCTCCAATCTCCCCTTCATCTCTAAACTCTTGTAGCGCCTGATATACTCCCGCCTTACCCGTTACCTCTCCACTCACTCCCTCCTAGACCCTTCACAGTCTGGTTTCCGCCCCCTTCCTTCGACTGAAACTGCACTCATCAAAGTGACCAACGACCTTCTGACAGCAAAACGTAACGTTGACCACTCTCTGCTCATTCTTCTGGACCTTTCTGCAGCTGTCGACACTGTTGACCACCCTCTCTTACTCTCTAGGCTCCGGTCACTTGACATTAAGGACACTGCTCTCCCCTGGTTCTCTTCCTACCTTTCTGACCGCTCCTTCAATGTTCTCTTCTCTGGCTCCACTTCCTCTCCTCTTCCTCTCACTGTCGGGGTACCTCAGGGCTCAGTCCTGGGCCATCTTCTCTTCTCCCTCTATGCACCCCCAATTGGACAGACCATCAGCAGATTTGGCTTTCAATATCTTCTTTATGCTGATGACACACAACTATACACGTCATCCCCTGACCTTACCCCCGCTGTACTACAGAACGCCACTGACTGTCTGTCTGCAGTCTCCAACATCATGTCTGCTCTCTATCTGAAACTCAACCTCTCCAAAACTGAACTTCTTCTGCTCCCGCCATCTACTAACCTCCCTAAATCTGACATTTCCCTTTCCGTGGGTGGCACCATAATAACACCCCGGCAGCAGGCGCGCTGTCTGGGTGTTATGTTTGACTCCGATCTCTCCTTCACCTCCCATATACAATCTCTTGCCCGCTTGTACCGCTTACACCTAAAGAACATCTCTAGAATCCGCCCTTTTCTCACCATGGAAACAACAAAAACCCTCACAGTCACCCTAATCCACTCCCGTCTGGACTACTGCAATGCTCTATTAATTGGCCTCCCCCTCACGCAACTTTCCCCTCTCCAGTCCATCCTTAATGCAGCAGCCAGGGTCGTCCATCTGGCTAATTGTTACTCGGACGCGTCCGCTCTTTGCCAGTCGTTACACTAGCTGCCCATTCATTACAGGATACAATTCAAAGTACTTGCTCTCACCCACAAAGCTCTCCACAGTGCGGCACCCCCTAACATCTCCTCCCTCATTTCTGTCTATCAGCCTAACCGACCGCTGCGCTCTGCAAATGACTTTCAACTAACCACTGCACTAATCCGTACCTCCCACTCCCGACTCCTAGACTTCTCCCGTGCTGCACCAATCCTCTGGAATGCTCTACCCCAAGATATTAGGACCATCCACAATTTGCATAGTTTTAGGCGTTCGCTCAAAACACATTTGTTCAGAGTGGCCTATCATGTTCATTAATCAAACTCATTTTATGTTTGTGTGTGTGTAGCCCTTTCACTATCCCCATCTATCCCCCACCCCCTAAAGATGGCTGGACCATCATTGTAAATACATCATTGTAAATACACACCTGTGCTTTGTATCTCCCCCACCTCATTGTAGATTGTAATCTCTCACGAGCAGGGTCGTTTTATTTTGCTTTAATTATTGTATTAACGTTGTTACTTATGACTGTTGTGTTTGAAACTGTTAAACTGTAAAGCGCTGCGAAATATGTTGGCGCTATATAAATAAAGATTATTATTATTATTATTATGTAATGAATGCAGCCGCCTGTCAGAAACCAGAGAAAAGACAGGAATTAGGATTGGCAAACCTCATGCGTTTTTGTTTTTTGTACAGTTATGAAGGTTGTTTGATCTAGATAAAGATGTTTAAAAATATTTGTGATGTAATTTCTTTGTTCAATACCACCTTTTCATTCTGATGCATTTGCTTCAGGTTAATGGGATTAGGGCTTGGTCTTGGTGTCAGCAGCTGTCATTGACACCTAGACCTAGGCTTAGTAATGAACAGGTGTTAGGCTACGTTCAGACTAGCGTTGTGCTAGTGTGCGTCGGGCGACGCACGCGTCATGCACCCCTATGTTTAACATGGGGGACGCATGCGTTTTTGTTTGTTGCGTTTTGCGACAAATGCGTCTTTTTTGCCGCAAGCGTCGGACCAAGAAAACGCAACAAGTTGCATTTTTCTTGCGTCCGATTTTCGGCAAAAAACGACGCACACGTCGCAAAACGCAGCGTTTTTGCGTGCGTTTTGCCGCGTTTTTGCGTGCGTTGTGCATTGCGTCGCTGACGCAGCAGCGCACAACGCTAGTCTGAACGTAGCCTTAGTCCGACACTCTCATCATTGCTAAGCCGATAAGTAAACACACACACACACACATGCACAGTATCATCAGCCTATGTAGGAGCATTAACAGAATGGATGTACATAGGCTGTAAACAAACAGCAACTGTTAATTTAAGAAAAAAAAAATGAAAAAAAAAATTTGTGGGCTCCAGCGTAATTTTCATAACCAGCAGAGGGAAAACCAATGGCTTAGGGCTGATCCTGGAAAGAAGCCAATAGCCATAAAGGTTCCCAGGCTATTAATATCAGCTCACAGCTGTTTGCTTAGCCTTTACTGGCTTGTTTACAGGGGAATGCCAGAAAAAATATTGACATATGGTCCCCCTATAAAATCTAACCAGCAACGGCTAGGCAGACAGCTGCGGGCTGATATTAATAGTCTAGGAAGGGCCATAGATTTTGAGTCCATCTCAGGCTAAAAACATCAGCTATCAGCCTCCCCAGAAAAGACGCATCTATAAGATGTGCCAATTCTGCCGTGAGAAAGCTCTCACGCAGTGGTGCCGTAAATGAGAGCACCGGAGTTAATCAGCTGATGAATTCCAGTGAACACTCTGACGGCGGCTCAGTGATACACTGCGGGATCGATTACCTCCTGTCAGTGTGTCGATGGCGGCTGGATAGATCAGTCACATCTCCCGATGTGACTGTTCTATATGTGACATCGCTGTGGGACACTCAGAATTACATGGACTATGGAGGACAGGTGAGTATATGTCGGTGTATTATTTTACTTTTTTTTTGGAGATGACGGCATCGGGGATTTGGTGTTAGGTGAGTATAATGTTGTTTTTTTATTTTATTTTTATTTGAATATGTTTGTAATTATTTTACTTTTTCTTTTTTTAGCTGTGGGCACAGGCGACAGCTATTGAGACTGTCTCCCATCTGCTGCACCTGCTGTCACTGTTATCAGTGACAGCAGACATAGCCTGATGGGAGCAGTAGTCTCATCAGCTGACGCCTGCTGACTTGCGGTAAGCTTTTTACCACAGGTCACTGCTGTGGGTCACTGTCACAGCTACGAGGTCATGCTGGCATCTGACAGCATGACCCCGCAGTGCTCTTACTGACGGTCTTACCGGCGTTAACATTACCGCCTATAAGAACCTCCATGCCGATGTTTCCCACGCTGTCGCACAAATGACAAATAAAATGCAAACAAAAACTCAGCAAATCCGCAAACGTTTTTATACCGCTTTTTTGCTGCAGATTTGACGGACACAATTGAAGTAAAAAACGCTGCAGAAACGCAGAAAGAATTGACGTGCTGCAGAAAAAAATCGCACTGCAAATACTGATGGAAATTTACTGATCACATGTACAAAACTTCACGATTGTCATTGAATTAGCTTGCATAAGGATTCATTAGCATTTTTGGCCCATTTCCACAAGGAAAAAATGCAGTGTGCACACAGCCTTACATTTACTGCAGATTTTAAAAAAAATGGTCAAATAATGATCTAAAAAATAAAAAAAAGCTAATTTTTTTGTATTATATTCCCTGTAGGAATATGCAAAAACCCAGACATGCTCAGCAAGCAACAACTAAAAGATGCTATAATGTAAGCACTTTCTATTGTATTGTACAGAATGATTAGTGTGTGGAAACTCATATTCGATGATGTAGGTCAGTGTTCCCTAAGTTCGGTCCTCAAGAGCCACCAACAGGTCATGTTTTCAGGATTTCCTTAGTATTGCCCAGGTGAGAATTCCATCATCTAGATAGGCAACAATTCCATCACCTAGGCCATACTAAGGAAATCCTGAAAACACGAACTGTTGGGGGCTCTTGAGGAATGGAGTTGGGGAACACTGATGTAGATAATAAAAATATCCACACTCATGTGAACATGAAGCTAGAATAACTAATGTTGCCTGGACCTGTTGAAGCACAAGTGCGTGCGAAATGGCTGTCGTCCTTCTACTTAGCCTGCACCCTCCTGCATCCATGTTTTAAATGTTTTTTTTTTCAATTAAGTGTTTCATGGGACAGAGAGTGCCACCTTTTCCTCTCTTTAAAACTTCAAAACTACCGTGGTGTTAACATTAACAATCGGAAAGTCATGCGTAGCGTTTAAGGGGGAGCGAAATCATGCTGACAGATTCCCTTTTAAATTATATGTGCATGTAATGTGATACTTTTACATGGCCAGTCCATTCCTCGTTTGTTGAAAAATCAGCAGTTGAATTGATATGGAAATGAGACAGAAAAACTATTTGGAGTTCTGAAACCTCTGTCACTCTAGCTCTATTCCCTTCTCAGTGCTGCCTCCTCCTGTATGCTAGATAGTATTTGTGTTGTGTGACTTTAGGCAAAAAAGCTGTCAGTCAAGCAGGAGGAGGTGGAGCTGGAGTGGCAGAGGCATCAAAACTGCAAACATCTCTTCAGTTTAATTTTCATGTCAATTTAAACATTGATTTCTGAGTAGAGGAGGAACGGACAGTCAAAGTAAAGGTATTGCTGGACTTGTCTTTCAAAGTGCTGCATGCACATATAAATAGATAGTGGTGTGGATTTCAATCATTCATTTGAGTTTTAGATCTGCACAGTCCAGTAAAGGATCTATAGCAGAGGTGTCAAACTGCATTCCTCGAGGGCCGCAAACAGGTCATGTTTTCAGGATTTCCTTGTATTGCACAGGTGATAATTTAATCACCTGCACAGAATGATTCCAGCACCTTGTGCAATACAAGGAAATCCTGAAAACATGACCTGTTTGCGGCCCTCGAGGAATGCAGTTTGACACCTTTGATCTATAGTGTGAGACAATATAATATTGCTGACAATGGATCTATTATGATTTTATGATTAGCTGTATTTTATGTGCTAGTTATGCCTGTCTGTTAGTTCACAGCTTGTGCTAATGATATTGGGGAACAGTCTAAATACTACTATTACTGTAATTTCTGCTGTGATTAATTTTGCAGGAGAAAACCAACTTTTCTGGAGTACATTAGCTACCATCTCAATTTTATGAGCATCTTGGCTGGGCCATGTAGCAATTTCAATGAGTATGTTGGATTCATTGAAGGTCGACATATACAATCAAAATTAGTAGGAAACAAAGGAAAATACTCTACTACATTTACAGACCCTTCTCCTAATGTAAGCACTACATTTATACCCTGTTCTAGTTTTCCATAGATTATTTTATGAAAAAAATGAAAGTATTGTTAACTGGCAAACCTATTGGTTTCTGTATATTAAGAAATATATTGTAAGCTGAAAATACTTTGTGTGCTTTAGACTTTAGGACTTTGGCCATTTTTACTCAGGGGTGTACTTACTTTTGTTGGCAGCAATTTAAACATTAATGGTCGGTCATATGTTGAGTTATTTAGAAAACACACCAAATTTACACAGTTATACAAGCTGTATACTGACTACGTTACATTGTATCAGTGTCACATCTTTAGTGTTGTACCATGAAGCGATGTGTTAAAATATTTACAAAAATGTGAGAGGTGCACTCACTTTTGTAATACACTGTGCATATATATATATATATATATATATATATATATATATATATATATTTGTGTACTGTATATGAAAATATGCATGAGTGTGTGTATGTATGTCTTGATCATATGCATCTGGCTCAATCTTATTTGTCTGACCAAGATGAGCACAGATCACTTCCCTATGCTTCACACCTGAATGCACTTTCTAGCACATATATTGCATAGCATAAGTCTGCCAAGACGTCAGTCTGCCCAGTGCATCATATAAGTGTGTGGAGCTATGAAAGAATTAATTCAGGATTGAACCAGAAGGGAATTGAAGGTAACTGGAAAGTCACTGTAAACAATGTTTCTATTTGTTTTCACTCTCACCCCTATAATCCTTCACTTTCTGATAACCCCCTAATCCATACACCAAGTAAGGAACTGATTTTCTCTCCCTCCATCCACCCCATCCATCTCACCTCCTCAGAACTTTTCCTCAACATACAATCCTCTGTCTCCAAACACAGACAGCCCCCTCATGCCCTCTCCTGGTCCCACCTATCACTTTCTATGCTCCTCCTCACTGTTGGTGATATTTCTCCAAATCCTGGTCCTCCTCACCACATCCCCACAGTCATTTCTACCTTCCATCCACAATCTATCACAAATTTCCGTAACCTATCTAACCTTGCACCCATTCACCCAGCCCCCGCTTCCCCAGTCCCACTAACAGGAGCTCTATGGAACGCTTATTCTGTCTGCAACAAACTTTCCTACAACCATGATCTTTTCATTACTGACAAACTTTTCTTCCTCGCTATCACCGAAACCTTGCTCCCCCCCTCTGACACAGCCTCTCCAGCTGCACTTTCGTATGGTGGATTCCTCCTTTACCACACCTCCCACCTCAGCAGAGCAAGCATGATGGAGGTTTTGGTTTTCTCCTGTCAGATAATTGCTCCTTTATCCACATCCCACTTCCACCCTCTGTTACCCTCCGTTTCTTTGAGGTGCACTCTACATCTACTCTGCCATCAGCCTCCAACTGGCTGTCATTTATTGCCTCCCAGGGCTAGCCACCACTTTCTTCGACCACTTCACCTCCTGGCTACCTGACTTACTCTCCGCTGACATCCCCACTGTCATTATGGGTGACTTCAACATAGCCATTGACACATCTCACTCAGCTGTCACTAAACTTATATCTCTCACTTTCTCCTTCAGCCTTGCTCAGTGGACTTCTGCAGCCACTCACAAAGATGGCCACACACTGGACCTCATCTTCACCCACCTCTGCTGCCTATCTAACCTCTTTAACTCACCTTTACCTCTTTCTGACAAGAACCTACTCACATTCTCTTCCCTTTCCACTCCAGGTCCACAATCCCCACCCCAAAAACTTGCACACCCTCACAGAAATCTCAAACACCTCGATCTACACTCACTCTCTCAATCCCTTCTCCTTCTTACAGACATAAGTTCCCTACACAATTCGGATGCCGCTGCCGTTAAAATATATCACCACAATAGCTGCAGCTCTTGAATCGGTCTGCCCTCTCACACATACCAAAGCTCACAAAATCAACAGACAACCCTGGCACACCAGCCTGACCAAAGAACTGAGGCGGGCTTCCAGGGTTGAGTGGAGATGGAAAAGATCACACTTAAACAAGGACTTCACCGCATTCAAACAGTCCCTCACTACTTTCAAGGCCACACTCGCCACAGCAAAACAAACCTACTTCTCATCTCTCATATCCTCCCTGTCTCACAACCCTAAACAGCTATTCAACACCTTCAATTCTCTCCTCAGTCCCCAACACCTCCTCCCTTTCCACTTATCCCAGCAGAAGACTTTGCCTCATTCTTCAAACAGAAGATTGATAACATCAGAGAATTCTTTGGCCTACAACCCCCAGAGTCCCTCCTTCTAACTACTCAACCCTCCTCTAAATCCAGCTTCTCCACCATTACAGAATACCAACTTTCTGCCCTATTCTTGAGGTCACATCTAACCACCTGTGCACTCGACCCAATACCATCCCACTTCATCCCAAATCTCACCACAGTCCTCATCCCAACCCTAACCCATCTCTTCATCCTCTCACTAACAACTGGTGTTTCCCCTCATGCTTTAAACATGCCTCAATCACACCCATCCTTAAAAAGCCCTCTCTTGACCCATCCTCTGTATCTAGGTTTCGCCCCATATCGCTTCTCCCCTATGCCTCAAAACTACTAGAACAACATGTCCATTTCGAACTGTCCTCCGACCTCTCTTCCTGCTCCCTTCTCAACCACTTACAATCTGGTTTCCGACCGCGTCACTCCACTGAAACTGCCCTAACAAGTCGCCAATGACCTACTGACTGCCAAGCCAAGTGACACTACTCTGTCCTTCTCCTCCTGGACCTGTTCTCTTCCTTTGACACAGTGGACCACTCCCTTTTACTAAAGACCCTCTAATCTCTTGGCATCACTTACTTGGCCCTATCTTGGATCTCGTCATACCTAACAGACCGGATATTCAGTGTCTCCCACTCGCACACTACCTCCTCACCTCACCACCTATCTGTCGGAGTCCCACAAAGTTTAGTCCTAGGGCTTCTGCTCTTCTCCATTAACACCTTCAGCCTGTGACAGCTCATAGAATCTCACGGCTTGCAGTGTTACCTCTATGCTGATGACACACAGATCTACATCTCTGGACCAGATATCACCTCCATACTAACCAAAATCCAAGAATGTATGTCCGCTATTTCATCCTTCTTCTCCTCTAGATTTCTAAAACTTAACATGGACAAAACAATTCATCGTCTTTCCCCCACCTCATTCGACTTCCCCGAGAGACCTATCCATTAAAGTAAATGGCTGCTCACTCTCCCAGTCCCACAAGCGCGCTGCCTCGGGGTAATCCTTGACACTGATCTCTCCTTCATACCACATATCCAGGCCCTTTCCACTTCCTGCCGACTTAAACTCAAAAATATTTCCCTGATACGTACATTCCTCAACCTAGAATCTGCAAAAACTTTAGTGCATGCCCTCATCATCTCCTGCCTTGACTACTGCAACTTCCTACTTTATGGCATCCTCTCTAACACTCTCGCACCCTTCCGGTCTATCTTATCCTCTGCTGCCTGACTAATCCACCTGTCCCCCTGATATTCCCCAACCTCTCCTCTGTCAATCCCTTCACTCGCTCCCTAATACTCAGAGACTCCAGTTCAAAACCATAACCATGGCATACAACACATACAAATCTATCCACAGTCTGCCTCCTCCATACATCTGTGACCTTGTCTCCCGGTATTTACCTGCACGCAACCTTCAATCCTCACAATATCTCCTTCTCTACTCCCCTCTTATGTCCTCTTCCCACAATCGCATACAATCTTTCTCCCACGCATCCCCCTACTCTGGAACTCTCTACCCAATATATCAGACTCTCGTCTACCGTGAAGACCTTCAAAAGGAACCTGAAGACTCACCTCTTCCTACAAGCCTACAAGCTGCAGTAACCACCGATTTACCAAACCATTGCACGACCAGCTGTGCCCTTGCCTATTGTATCCTCACTAGTGATGACGAGTGTGCTCATTATTCTGGTTTTCCGAGCATGCTCGGGTGTTCTCCGAGTATCGGGCGTGCTCGTAGATTGTTTGTGTCCCTGCAGCTGCATGATTTACAGCTGCTAGACAGCCTGAATGTGGGGATTCCCTAACAAACAGGCAATCCCTGCATGTGTTCAGGCTGTCTAGCAGCCGCAAATCATGCAGCTGCGGGGACTCAAACATCATCTATGAGCATGCCCAAGATACTCGAACACCCGAGCATGCTCGGAAAACAGGAGTAATGAGCACACTCGCTCATCACTAATCCTCACCTATCCCTTGTAGATTGTAAGCCCTCGCAGGCAGGGTCCTCTCTCCTCCTGTACCAGTCATGACTTGTATTGTTTACTATTGTACTTGTTTTTATTATGTATACCCCTTTTCACATGTAAAGCGCCATGGAATTAATGGCGCTACCATAATAAATAATAATAATAATAATGTACACTGCTCAAAAAAAATAAAGGGAACACTAAAATCCCACATCCTAGATATCACTGAATGAAATTTTCAAGTTGTAAATTTTTATTCATTACATAGTGGAGTGTGTTGAGAACAATGTAACCTAAAAATGATCAATGTAAATCACAACTAATATCGTGCCGAGGTCGGGAGTTGGAATGATGCTCAAAATCAAAGTGGAAAATGAAGTTAAAGGCTGATCCAACTTCAGTGGAAGTTCCACAAGACAAGGAAATGATATTCAGTAGTGTGTGTGGCCCCCACGTGCCTGTATGACCTCCCTTACAATGCCTGGGCATGCTCCGGTTGTGGCGGCGATTGGCCTCCTGAGGGATCTCCTCCCAGACCTGGACTAAAGCATCCGCCAACTCCTGGACAGTCTGTGGTGCAACGTTGGTGGATGGTGCGAGACATGATGTCCCGGATGTGTTCAATCGGATTCAGGTCTGGGGAACGGGCGGGTCCATAGCTTCAGTGCCTTCATCTTGCAGGAACTGCTGACACACTCCAGCTTCATGAGGTCTGGCTTTGTCCTGCACTAGGAGGATCCCAGGGCCAACCACACCAGCATATGGTCTTACAAGGGGTCTGAGGATCTCATCTCGGTGCCTAATGGAAGTCAGGCTACATCTGATTAGCACATGGAGGGCTGTGTGGCCCTCCAAAGAAATGCCACCCCACACCATTACTGACCCACTGCCAAACCGGTCTTGCTGAAGGATGTTGCAGGCAGCAGATCGCTCTCCACAGCGTCTCCATACTCTGTCACGTCTGTCACATGTGCTCAGTGTGAACCTGCTTTCATCTGTGAAGAGCAACCTGCATGGTGTTGGGCTGTGAGCCAATTCCCATCTGTAGACGTCGGGCACTCAGACCATCCTCATGGAGTCGGTTTCTAACCGTTTGTGCAGACACATGCACATTTGTGGCCTGCTGGAGGTAATTTTGCAGGGCGCTGGTAGTGCTCCTCCTGTTCGTCCTTGCACAAAGGCTGAGGTATCAGTCCTGCTGCTGGGTTGTTGCCCTCCTACGGCCCCCTCCACGTCTCCCAGTGTACTGGCCTGTCTCCTGGTAGCGCCTCCAGCCTCTGGACACTACACTGACAGACACAGCAAACCTTCTTGCCACAGCTTGCATTGATGTACCATCCTGGATAAGCTGCGCTACCTGAGCCACTTGTGTGGGTTGTAGAGTCCGTCTCATGCTACCACGAGTGTGAAAGCACAACCAACATTCAAAAGTTACCAAAACATCTGGTCCCCACCTGCAGTACCACTCCTTTTTGAGTGTGAAATTGTTTGTCAATCAGTGTTGCTTCCTAAGTGGACAGTTTGATTTCACAGAAGTTTGATTTACTTGGAGTTATATTCTGTTGTTTAAGTGTTCCCTTTATTTTTTGAGCAGTGTATATGTATATTTATATGCACATGTATAATAATTTACAACTTAAAAAAATTTGCTTTGCATTGCCATTTGCTGAGATCTGTAACATTTTTATTTTTCAGTTGATGGACTTTTGTGAGGACATGTGTTTTTTTTGTTTGGTGTTGGGCCTAGCTGATGTTTTTATTGTTTGATTTTCGCTTATAAACAACCCTTTGAATACTTATTATGTATTTTTTGGGGAGGTGTGGCAACTGGAAAAACAGTACGTTCTGCTGTTCAATTAGAAAATAATTTCAAAAACCTGACCGGCACATCCAAACATAGACTAAGTGTGAACAGGTGCTGAACCTAGAGTCGCCAACTCGTATATAGTTAAGTAAATAAGGCAGCACACTGCAGCGCTGAAACATGCAAACTTGAAACACGAAATTTGAACTGCATTACTGCACTAGAAATATGAAAAATGAGAGCGTTTAGCGCACAAAAATGGCCAATTTTATGTGTACCTGGTAGCCCCTTTACGGCATCTCTCTTATACCAGGTCCTACGCTTGCTTTACTTCGCTGAGAATAAACGTCTCCATCTGAATGGGTACATGTGAAACCTCTTCCTAGACCAAAATTCTCTCTCTCTGTGGAGGGGTATTGGACCTGCTGTAATTAAAACACCTGAGGCTAGGAGGCGGAGTGCACGATCAGAAGGCTAAAGAATACATTTCAAAAACCTGACCGGCACATCCAAACATAGACCAAGTGTGAACAGGTGCTGAACCTAGAGTCGCCAACTCGTATATAGTTAAGTAAATAAGGCAGCACACTGCAGCGCTGAAACATGCAAACTTGAAACACGAAATTTGAACTGCATTACTGCACTAGAAATATGAAAAATGAGACGTTTATTCTCAGCGAGGTAAGGCAAGCGTAGGACCTGGTATAAGAGAGGGGCTACCAGGTACACATTAAATTGGCAATTAGAAAATAATGTCATATAGGATTATTAAACACACACACTGAAATTGCAACACCAAGAGGTAAATTGATTGATAGACATGCTAATGATGAACAACTTGAAACGACAGTTTAAACACATCTCACTTTATTCTGTATAGTTGAGTTTCAAGTATGAGCGCCATGCACAGAAACACACGCACTTCCACACCTTGGCATGCTTTTTATTGAGGTTATTAATGGTTGAGGGATTTTGTATCTTGGATCGATGGAAGAAAAGCCCATAGATACTGCAGGCAATAATGTGCCATGTAGGCTGCTTCCAGTAGTATATGCAACATGCGGCTTGGTGTACAACCATTAATAATCTTTATCACACAATGAAAACTGTAAAAACAAAACCCCCAAAAAACAATCACGAATTTGCATCAGTGTTTCAACCAATGTGATTTTTTTGCCCCATTTTTGAGGACATCATATGATAAAGTGAATGGTGCCATTGAAAACTATAATTCGTAAAGCTAAAAACAAGGCCTCATATGGCTTTATCTTAAAAATCAAAATGTTATAGCTCTTGAAAAAAGGCTATAAAAAAGAATTGCAGCTTTCTTAAACCTTGTACGGTATTTTTAGTTAACTGTTACTGTTTTGCTCATTTTTCCCCAGAA